>NW_018235671.1:168611-168903 GCF_001263595.1 Phalaenopsis equestris
GCGTAGAATTGGAAATTTTAGAGTGATAGACTAAAATCCCCAATTCAGTTCTATCGTTTGGGTGTTGATGTGTAGATGTTAGCCCTCATGTGAGGGGAACGTAGGAGCTTCAAAGTGTGAGCCGGTATCCTCCTAGCCTAGCCGCAGAATCAGTAACCAAGCATAGGATTAGTCAATGTTCTTTATGTCTGGACCAAAGGGTAAAGAATAGGTATGCTCCTATTTAGCACAATATAAATTGAACTAATTCATTTTATCCATTCACTATAATTTCTTGACAAGGAGAATGATG
>NW_018235671.1:169169-170498 GCF_001263595.1 Phalaenopsis equestris
ATTCTATTTCTCCCTGTGGGATCGATATCTAAGACTCCATTAGAGCTCTATATTACTTGAGCGATACGTATACTTGCGTTGACAAATTCGACTTTAACATTATTGAATATTATATATATACATCTTTATTAAATCAAACATATATATATAAAGTCGCAGTCAAGTTTTTGGCATCATTGCTGGAATTTAAATCTTCTAGTAGCGTCATCAAATTCTTGTAATTGTTGATTTACAAAAAAAGGTCGGTCAAGTTTTTGGCGCCGTTGCCGGGGAGAATATTTTAGGAGTAACGGACATATTAGAATTATTAAAAAGTTTTTACTTAAATTGCAACTTATCTATATATTTATATATTTATCTTTATATTTATATTATTGAGTACTAATTTTAAATTATTTGCGCAAATTTGGACCTGAAAATCTTATACCATACGACTCAAAATTAGAACGAACTTTTAAAAAAATTAGAAAATTGAAAAGTAAACCTAGAAATTGTGATACAATAGAAAACATTATGAACAATTAAGGAATAGAAAATGAATAAGGAATAGAAAATGAACACCAACTAGACCCTTAAGAGATTATGCAAATCCTACAACAGATGAAATTCACTTATCTATCCAAAATCCTGATGTAGCTGCTAATTCATTTGTGCTTAAACCTGTTATTATCCAAATGGTACAAAACAATCTATTTGGAGGCACACCAAATGAAGATCCTAACTTACACCTCGCTAGTTTTTTAGAACTATGTGCTACTTTTAAATATGATAGAGTCTCAAACGATGCTATTAGACTTAGACTTAAACTTAGACTTAGACTTTTTCCTTTTTAAATTAGCTAAGTTGTGGTTAAACTCATTAGCACCTGGATCTATTAGAACTTGGGGAGAACTGTCACAGAAATTTCTATCCAAATATTTCCCTCCATCCAAAATTGCTAAACTAAGAAATGGCATAATATCGTATGTCAGATTGATGAAGAGTCAATATATGAAGCTTGGGAGAGATTTAAAGATCTTCTTAGGAAATGCCCTCATCATTCATTACCAGACTGGTTAATAATTCAAACCTTTTATAATGGATTAGTGGGATCTCTTAGATCGATTATCGATGTTGTGGTTGGTGGTTCTTTAATGTCAAACCCTTTTGATGAGGCTTATATTAATAGAAGAAATGACTCCCAACAATTTTCAATGACCCTCTGAGCGGGTAAATCCTAAAAGAGTGGCTAGCATCCATGATTATGATGCAATATCTATTAGCTTCACAGATTGCTGCAATATCAAGGAAATTAGATCATTATGGGATGAATTATTCTTCAACACATCC
>NW_018235671.1:170851-171419 GCF_001263595.1 Phalaenopsis equestris
AATCAATTACAA
Organism: Phalaenopsis equestris; assembly: GCF_001263595.1. NCBI lineage: Eukaryota > Viridiplantae > Streptophyta > Magnoliopsida > Asparagales > Orchidaceae > Phalaenopsis > Phalaenopsis equestris. Next base: position 170,864 of record NW_018235671.1, read on the forward strand.
AATCAAGGAATTGCTATTAAAAATATTGAAAACCAATTAGAGCATATCGTTACTGCACTTAGTAACCGAACAATAGGAACTTTTCCGAGTACTGTGGAACCAAATCCTAAAGATCAAGGAAAAGAACAAATCAAGGCAATTCAATTATGAAGTGGAAAAGAATTAGAGACAAGAGTACAAAAAGAAATATAAACTGAAAAAGAAAAAGTGGATACCATAAAAGAAAAGGATCACGAATACCGAGATTTAGAGTATCCATTTACACCAATGAAAGTTACCGTGGAAAAACCTCCACCACCGTTTCCTCAAATACTGAAGCAACATAAACAAAGTAAACAATTTTCAAATTTTTTGGAAATTCTTAAGAAGTTAACGGTGAATATTCCCTTCGTAGAAGCTTTAGAGCAAATGCCATATTATGTGAAGTTTATGAAAGATATTCTGAACAAGAAGAGGAAGTTCTCAGATAATGAAACTGTTGCACTTAGCAAAAAGTGTAGTGCGATTATTCAGAAAAAGCTTCCCGAGAAATTAAAAGATCCTGGTAGTTTCACTA
>NW_018235672.1:0-1757 GCF_001263595.1 Phalaenopsis equestris
CATGGATGGATTGTTGCCATCAATTTAACTTGAAATAATGGAAGAGAGGTGTAATTTTAAGGGAGCTTCTCAAATTAAATTTAAAACTTTCAAGGGAGGGAGAAATTATTGCGTACGGGCACTTCATGTATCTCTGCATGCGGTGTCCGATCCTGACCGTAGATCACGGTGATTTACGGTCAGGATTATTTCCATTTAAAAAATTTTTTTATATAAAAAAAAATTAGGTGGGGCCCACCGAAATACATCGGGACCGTAGATCAGGTGATTTACGGTTCAGATCGGACACCACACGCAAGCTACTTACGGTGTCCGATCCGCGCGGAATAATTTTTCCAAGGGAGGGAGCAAAAAATGCCTTTTAAATTAAATGTAGGGATAATTACATACGGATCACCCAAAACATTGATATTTACAAATTAAACACGAAGATAAATTTTGAAAAATGGATGAAAGACGAGCATAATTTTAATGTAAACACCCTGACCCTTGCTAAATATATTTGAAGACTAAAGGAAGTAATGTTTTAGTCTTCATATTCATCTCCACGTCTCTGTGGTCTTCACATATTTGCTTAGTTTCGCTTTATAATTTAGTAATTGCTGCCAACATTTTTTTACGCTCAAATTTATCATGAACTCTCAAATTTATCAAGTTATATCAATTTTTTTTGTAATGCTTTAAAATTGGATCCAAACATGAGACTTTTTTAGACCGGATCAACCGATTAGGTTGGTCAGTTCAAATATAATTTGAGCCATAAATAAAATATTTAAAATAAAAAAGAATAATTTCATATCTTAAAGTTTATAATATTATTCAAAGTATTCAAAAGTTATATTCATTGTTTAAAATATTATTTGTTGAATCCATAAAAATGATATTAATATAATAAATAAATTTATAACACAATCTAATTAGAATTTAAAGTAAAATTGGATAAATTAGTTTTTTTTTTAATTAAAAGGCTTTAATTTGGGACTTTTTTTAAAAGTGTTAGTTTAGTTGGCACAGGAGGCGGTACTTAGTCATTATGTATTTTTAAATTTTTTATAAAAACTTTATGTAATTCAAGTTCATCTTTAAATAATTTAATATTCGATATTTTAGGTGCGAAATTATTAATTTATTTTATGATAAATCTAATACATAAAAAAATATTATATCTCATTTAATTAATTTAAAGATTATTGAATCATTATATTTTTTTTTTATATTTTATTATTATATATGTATCGACAAGTGAACATATATAAGAAATTAATGGTATTCATGGCATTTTTTTAGATCTATGTAAATTTTTTTTGTCATATGAACAATTATTAGTATTATTACCTTAAGAATAAAAATATATGAATATCTAGGGCTGTTAAGAAAAACTCATTGTTCATGAAGAGCTCGTGCTCATGGCTTGTTAAGTAGCCAGTGTTTGAATGATTCGTTGAGTTAGTGAGTCGAATGCAAATAAATTTTTTAAGCTCAAATTATAAACAAATAGAAATCGAACAACCCTTAGATTGATAGTTCGGCTCGTTTTATCTAGAAATAATATATATATATATAAAAGAGTTAGAAGAAAGAATTCAACGAGAAGTTGAAATTGAAAAAAATTGGGTGGAAAATGAAAATTATGGTGAAGATTTTCATCATGAGTCAGAAATTCTTATTAAACCAATGAAAATCACTGTAGAAAGACCACCACCTCAATTTCCTCAAAGATTGAAGTAGAAAAATAAAGATAACAAGATTTTAATATT
>NW_018235672.1:1981-2603 GCF_001263595.1 Phalaenopsis equestris
TATATATTTATTTATTTATTTATTTATTTATTTATATCTAAATTTAAATCATAATAACTCGTCCAATCACGTGATTTTAAGCATTTTCTAGGAATGATCAACGTTTGAATCCAACATCTTATAACTATTTCTAATTTAATTTAAACAAGCCGAGTTAGAGAAAACACGAGCATAACTCTAACCCGAATATGTAAATAAAGTCGAACACGAACACACTGTTTGCAATCTATTTTCGAACGAACGGACACAAACCAAACCTGAGCTCGCTCGTTTACAACCCTAAGAATGTGATATTTAAATAGATAGGAATTATGTACTATTTTTTTTTTCTAATTTTAAAAGTTCCCATGTTTTTTGATTTATTTATATAATATATATTTTTATAAGATCACATCAAAAAGTATAAATGAACAAAAATTATAAATCCAACCATTGCACTTATTCTATGTATGTGTTAAATAATTTATAAATTTCATAAATTTTGATAGACATTATTTGAGCACCATATCTAAATGACGTTACAATATGGTATGATAAGATGTTCTTTGAGTGACACATTCTGAATCGAGTACTATGTTAATTGTCATGATGCATACCAAACCAATTTACCATATAGAACAAA
>NW_018235673.1:0-778 GCF_001263595.1 Phalaenopsis equestris
ATGCTCCTGCTACATTTCAAAGATGTATGATGGCATTTCTATGTGATTTAACTGAAAAAGGGATTGAAGTTTTCATGGATGACTTTTTAGTGTTTGGAACTTCATTTGATTCATGTTTAGAACATTTATCCAAAGTTTTTAAGCGTTGTGAAGAAACAAATTTATTCCTTAATTGGCAAAAATGCCAATTTATGGTAGAAGGAGGAATTGTATTAGGACATCAAATATCAAAAAATGGTGTGGAAGTAGATCCTGATAAAATTCAAGTGATCGTTAATTTACCTTATCCAATAAATATAAGGGAAATTAAGAGTTTTTTAGGACATGTTGGATTCTACAGATGATATATTAAAGTCTTTTCAAAGATTGCTAAGTCTCTATGTCATTTACTAGAGAAAGATGCAATTTTTAATTTTAATGAGGAATGCCTAAAAGCTTTTAAGTTAATTAATCACCACACCAATTAAAAGAAAAATTAATCACCGCACAAATTATAGTTTCACCAATCTAGGAAAAACCTTTTGAATTAATGTGTGATGTCAGTGATTATGCTATTGGAGCTGTTTTGGGACAAAGATTTGATAAAATTTTCAAAGTTATTTACTATGCTAGTAAAACTATTAATGAAACTCAAATTAATTATACAACAACTGAAAAAGAGTTATTAACAATAGTATATGCTTTTGATAAATTTAGATCATATTTAATTGGAACTCATTACGTAGTGCATACAGATTATTCTACTATAAAGTATTTAATGAAAAAGAAGGATGTTAAA
>NW_018235674.1:0-527 GCF_001263595.1 Phalaenopsis equestris
AAAATTTTAATGCATTTGAAATTCATTTTCGATCAGGATTTCAGTGTGTTTCAAGTATTAGTCGCTCAGCAATAGCCTGTCACACAGCCAAACTTATCGTCATCCCCACCACTATATTCCACCAATTATTGCCGCCTTAGGATCGGCCGCCCCACAAATCACCTCTGCTGTCACTTTATATAAACTAAAATGTGTTGAAAATTTTAATTAAGAATAAGAAATCAATGGAGGTCGACTTGAAAGTGGCTTCTTCAAAGGGTGGGAGGATTCCAAATATCAATGATTATGGCTAAATTTTAGGTTCTGTTTGACGCAGTTGCAGCTTCTCAGCCTTTCAGCTGCAACTATGCTACCCCAGGAAGCTGTTGCGAGGAAGTTGGTTGCATGTTTGTTGCAGCTGTGTGAGAACAGCTGTGGGGTAGTTGTTTATGTAAAAATGATCATTTTGCTCTTATTTATTGAAGTTGTTTAAAACAGAACTATAACAGCAACATATTTGATAATTCAAAAGCAAAAATTTATTTAAA
>NW_018235675.1:0-797 GCF_001263595.1 Phalaenopsis equestris
GTCTATCCACTATTTGATCTAAAAGGGTAAAGGGATTAATTCATTATTTTCTTAATTATATTTTTGTGCATACAGATTGAAGAGTAAATACGCCACCCAGTAACTTGTCTGATAGGTATTAATTCATTATTTTCTTTTGTTTCAACAGTCACTCCTCCTTTCTTAGGAACACAATCAATTAGACTTACCCACACACTATCTGAAATAGGATATATAATTCCAGTGTCTAACCATTTCAAAATTTCCTTCTTAACTACTTCTTTCATCATCGGATTTAATTTCCTTTGTGGATCAACTCTTGGTTTATATTGTTCATCAAATATAATTCTGTGCATACAGATTGAAGAACTGATTCCCTTAATATCAGCTAAGGTCCAACCAAAAGATTTCTTATATCTTTTTAATGTATCTAACAGTCTTTGCTCTTGCAGATCATTTAATTCTGAAGATATAATAACAGGTAATGTAGATGACTCTCCTAAAAATAAATACTTCAAGTGACTAGGTAATATTTTCATCTCAAGTTCATGTGGTTTTATAATTGATGGAAATAGATTTTTATCAGCATTTTCCGTAATATCCAACATCTCAAATCTTTCCTGAACATAATCTAATTTTTTATTTCCTAATTCGTCCAAAATAACTTTGTCATTCTTTTCAGATTGTTCCTTCTCTACCAAATGTTTTTCTTCTTCAAAATGCTTTTTGTCTTCAAAATGTTCTTTAAAATGTTTGTTCAGTAGATGTTCAATAATTTCATGCTTCATTATCTCTTTCAACAGCAGAATATTTCATAG
>NW_018235676.1:0-245 GCF_001263595.1 Phalaenopsis equestris
GATCTGTTTGCTTGATGTTTGGTAGATGTTTGGATCATTAGTGTTTTGAATTGCTTTTTGTGTTTCATGAGGGAGTTGATTAATTAAATTATTATTATGATTAGACTTGTATGTTCTCTTATAGTAATTGGATTGACGAGTCCACTACAACTCGGGTCTCACCTGGACTTGAGTTTTACAAAAGACATTATGAATTTTTACAGCGATAGTTCCATCTCAATTTTGTTACTTCCTTTCTTGGACTT
>NW_018235676.1:669-969 GCF_001263595.1 Phalaenopsis equestris
CTATCCTAATAAATAATTGTAGATGTTTTTGATAGAAATTTGTGGTAGATAGAATTTCTAAACTGTTTTTTTTTCCTACTTATATTTTCTGCACTAAATGCTATACATGGTAAAAATCAAGTTTGGGGGTAGGAAGAAAAATGAAATTTTACAAAGAATATACTACCTTTTAGTTTAATATTATTGCATGCATGTTTTAGGCTAGATTTACTTTCTTATACTGTCATTCTATTCTGATTATCCATGTAAATCCTGATTATGCATTTATATGAATTTGATAGGATATTGTAGTAGTTAAGT
>NW_018235677.1:0-243 GCF_001263595.1 Phalaenopsis equestris
AGAGATCACCAAGGGCAAAAGAAGGAATTCGAGCCATAACGCCAATAGCCAACGCCGAACGCAGCCGAGGCCCCGCAATCCGGCGCGGGACGCTGTGTTCAGAACGCCGCCGAACGAACGGCACCGCACATGTATAAGCTGTGCCAAACAGGGTCTGAGTCCCCTGACCAGCTTGTGTGATCTAAATTAAAGCTTGGCTCATTTTACACCCTTTCATTACACCCCTTGCGATGGAGTTTAAGA
>NW_018235678.1:0-521 GCF_001263595.1 Phalaenopsis equestris
AATCAGTTCAATACCTCTGATTCATAATCTTTCAAAAATTTATCCGATAATTTCAAATTTTATACTGAATCAGTTCAATACCTCTGATTCATAATCTTTCAAGAATTGATCCGATAATTTCAATTTTTATATTGAATCAGTTTAATACGTCTGATTCATAATCTTTCCCAAAATTGATCCAATAATTTCAATTTTCTTTGAATCAGTTAATACGTCTGATTCATAACTTTTTATAAAATTGATCCAATAATTTCAATTTCTATATTAAATCAGTTCAATATTTCTGATTTATGCTTCTCCCAAATTGATCGAACTATTTTCACCTTGAATTAATCCTATACTTCTAATTCATACTTTTCATGAATTGATCCAATAATTTCAATTCTTACTATAGGATCAGTCCTATATTTCTGATTTCTTTTGTTGAAAGTCAGTTTTAAATGTCTGACTTTCCTTTGATGCCGATATTTGCATCTTGAATTCCTATCTGAGGTCAACCCATACATGTTGATCCCTATAAA
>NW_018235679.1:0-1617 GCF_001263595.1 Phalaenopsis equestris
TGAGGGAAGAAAGTGATAGAAGAGGTAGAAAAGAGATGAGATATTACAGAAGAGAGTGAGAGAGTTTGAGTGGGAGAAAGAGATATTACAGTGATAGAGTGAGAGAGAGTGAGAAAGAAAGAGAGAAAAATGGAGAGAGAAGCTTATGCTATCTCTCTCCGCTCTCCTTCTCTACCACTTTAATTCTTTCCTTCCTTCTATAACCCTCTCATTTGTTCTCTCTCTATTCCAAGCATTTACTTTCTTATATCTCTCATGCTTGATATTTCCTTATTTTCTTTCTCTTGTTCTCCATCTCTCTCTCTGTTTCCCTCAGTCCCCCCTCCCTCCATCTCTCAGAGAGCAAGAAAGAGAGATATAGAGACAAATAAGTGCATGAGTGAGAGAGGAAGAGAGAAATAAAGAATTAGAGAGAGAGGAGGAAGAGAATATAAGAGAGGGTTGGAGGGAGGGAGGTAGATAGAAAGAGTATGCATCCATCTCTTCTTTCTTTATCTTTGGCTCTCTCTGGCTCTCCCTCTCGATCATTATCTTTTCCTCGTTTTCTCTCCCTCTCTTCTTACTTTTTTCTCTCACTATCTCTCTCCCTCTCCCTCTCCCTCTCTATTTTTTTCTCTCTCTCTCCACTATCTCACTATCCCTATCTCTCCCTTCCTCTCTTGTCTCCATTTTTCTTTCACGGTCTCTCTCCTGCTTCATCATTAGAGAGATAAAGAAAACTAGGTGAGAGAAGAGAGATAGTGATAGGAGAGATAGAAAGAGAAAAGACAATGAGAGATTATAGAAGAGAGTGTGAGAGATTTAGAGTCGCTTATCCGTCATTCTCAAACTTTTTTATTTTCTTTCTCACTATCTATCTCTCTCACTCTCTCTCCTTCACTCCCTCCCTCCCTCCCACTCTCAAAGAGCGAGAAAGAGAGAAATAGAGACAAAGAGAGAGTGACTGCCTAAGAGGGGGAGAGAGAGAAATATAAAATGAGAGAGAGAAAGTAGAGGAGAGAAGAGAGGGCGGGAGAGTGGAGGGAGATAGAAAGAGTATGTCTCCATCTTTTTTCTTACTCGTCTCTAACCCTTTCTCTTTTGCTCTCTCTAGCTATCCATCTCTATCTTTATCCCACTCTCACTCACTCACTTTCTCTCACACACAAGTCAACACTCTTTACCCCACCTTCTCTCACTCACTCTCTCTAACATTCTTCTCTATCATGATATCTCTAGTTCTCTCTCCCTTGTCTCTCTCACTCACATCAGTCCTAGTAACTCTTTCTCTCCTACTCTAGCACTATCTGTCATCATCTCCACTTTCACTCTCTATATTTCTCTCTTTTATCTTGTTCTCCATCTCTCTCCTTTTCTCTCTATCTCTCCTTTGTTGTTATCTCTCTTTCTCTCTCTGTTAATCTATCCCCCTAATGCTCTCTCTTACTTGTTCTTTGCCGCTCTCTTTTCTCAATATATTTGTAGCAAAATGTTCTCATTTGCTTTGTTTCTTCTTTCTCATATCTTAGTCTGGCTCCCCTTTTTCTCTCTTTCACTTCCCTCTTTCTCTTTTCATTGATCTCTATCTCAATCCTATTGCTCTTGCTCACTACCTTTCTCTATCTCACACCATATCTC
>NW_018235679.1:9922-10173 GCF_001263595.1 Phalaenopsis equestris
CACTCTCTCTCATTGTTTCATTTCATTTTTCTCTCCATTTTTCTCACTATGTTCCTCTCACTCTCTCTAATTCTCTCCCACTTTCTCCCTCCATTACTTTCTCCCTTTATTCTATTTAGAAAGGGGAGAGAGAGTTAAAGAGAGATAATGAGAAAAAGAGTGAGAGATACTTACACGCTCTCTCTTCTTACACTTTCTTTATCATGTTTCTTACAGCTCTCTCAACCTCTATATCTTTTACATATTTATTT
>NW_018235680.1:0-1252 GCF_001263595.1 Phalaenopsis equestris
TTCGAGATTCATGTCGGATAATGAAAATTTATTGGCGGCGAATCAAAAATGACATTTACATTCACGGCACACAATTCTTTATATATTTACATATTTAGCAGCTAAATTTCACATTTACATGCTATGTGTGTAAATATGAAAGTGTAGAAGCCATACATGTAAATACATAAGAATTTTGGGCTAAGTATGTATTCCCTAAAATAAAATACTTGGTGAGCCATGCAGCGTCATTCTCTCTATAATAAAATATTAAACTAAATACACGAGAGGCGTGAAGATTAATATCACATAAAAGTATCACTATTATTTACTTAATATAAAATACATTTTTTTTTCATATAATTTTAACGTTAAAATATTATAAATTTAAATATAGAAGTTTGAAAGATGGATGCATAAATACATGAGAATTAAGGGGTATATATGCAAATTTACCTTTTATTTATTTATTTATTGTGTTTAGTCAACCTTAACAGCTTTGCATGACGAGAATTTTGAAGTTGCATAATATCAATCTATGGGAGAGTTAATTAACATAAATCACAGAAAAAAAGTACAATAAAAATAAATAAATTATAGGAAAAAAAAAATAAAGAATCAATCAACTTTACCACACAATGTTTGAATTGTTTTTTTTTTATAATTTTATCCTTTTAAGACTTTGAGTTCTCTTCCATAAATTATTTTCTTGTTGTTTTCTAGGAATTTATGTAATTAGAAGCTCTATCTTTTAATACGTGTTGCTAAAGTGTGGGGACCATTAAAATATTGTTATTTTATCTCTTTGAAAAAATTGTATATTTATAATTCTCACTGCAGCTGCTTTCTCCACCGCAACTTTACAATAGACTGAAGTGCAATAGTCTATTATCATATTTCCTTTTATTATTATTTTTAAAATATTTATATAATTGATGCGTGCTAGAAAATTTGCGGCGGTATAGTAACGAACTATCTTTTTAGCGTTGTACGAAAATTCAGCACACACACAAATGAAAGAGAAACAAACGGTGATGACTACAGAAGTTTTTACATTGAAAACTTGTAAAGGGAAAAACCGCGGGGTCTGACCCAGTTGTGGAAATTCACTATTAATTAATGATTACAAAAATCTCTTAACCCACAGACGGGAAAATGGTAAGTATATTTTCATATTACAATGTTGGCTAACGATTGGTGGAGGTCGACGACGGTCGACGGTGGTCGACGGCGATCGGTGGGGGTTGACAACCGCGGGCGGGCATTAACGACG
>NW_018235680.1:1319-8532 GCF_001263595.1 Phalaenopsis equestris
GATGTTTTTAGTCGATGGTGGTCGATGACGATCGGTGGTTGTGCTGAGCTGCAACTTCTCCTTAAGGTCTCAGGCTCACTCCCTAGACTTCCGCCCTCTCTCATGTGAGGGGTGTGGGTCTATTTATTGTGTTCTGGGCGCAATTAATACAAGAATAGATCAAACGGTTCAGAGAGCTTCCCTCGATCATACAATGTTTAATAGACATTTGAGTGCGTTAATGATGTCGGAATTGAGTGATCTTGGGCTCGTTGGATTCTTCTTGTCAAGTCGTTCGATTCGAGTATCAACTTGTCATATTTGAAAATCGTTTGACATTCCAAATGCATCTGAAAATCTTCTAAATGTGGTTCAATGACTTGATCTTGGTTTGATTTGACTTGGATTGAACTAGTTTTCATACCATTAGATTCATCTCATCGAACCGGTCAGTTTGACTATAAATTTACTGAAATCCGAGCTCTGAATAACTTTTTATCAAGATTTAAATATTTTTTGTTTAAAATATCATCTCGAAATTTGTGCCACGCCTCGAGATTCGTATCGGATGATGAAAATTTGTTGGTGGCGAATCAATAATAATTATTTTTTAACAATCAGGACTACCCAAACATAATAGCTATTAAAATTTTCATTTACTTTTTCAATGAAAATATTCATAATATTAATAATTATTTTTTTAAAATTTATTTAGATCTTGCACCGTTTTTTTTTTCAAGTCAATGGATTGCTTCCACGGACAATAAAGAAGCTGTGATATGAAGGTTAGGAACTTCAATATTAAAAGCATTATGAAACCAATTCCAAACTTCATGGACATATTTTTAAATAGAAGATAATTTTAGAGCTATACTTCTTTACTTGTATGATATATTTTTATAGGGGCATGTACATACATACCATACAATTTTTATGTATTTACAAACATACCTAACACCTAAATGCATAGATTTATGACATCAAGATGTATAAATGTAAATTTTAAACTTTACATGCATTGAATCTAGATTTGTCTGTGAATCACACCCTAAGGAATACATCGTAAGTTATGAGTGAGAGAGACAGAGGGAGAGATAGAGAGAGAAGTGAATAGTTATTCTCCTTTATTCATAAAATAATATTTCTATTTATAAGGAAGACGGTACGATGCGGTAATGTTACATTTTTAACCATGTTTTAAAGAGGGTATAGGGTATTCTTGATATTTTACATATATGAGCATATCAATTGGTTATTATCTACCTCGGTTGACTGAGCTTGTTTGGCTTCGAGTCGACGAGACAGGTTAGGTCAACTAGGGTCGGTCGATTGGTTGAACTTGATTGGCTTCCAGTTGGCAATATTGTATCGATCGATTGATCGAGTCTAGTTGTTGACCCTTAATAGTGGATGGGGGAGCTTCTACACATCCTCGATATGATTTGACATGCTGAGAGGCTAGTTCTTCCCTCAGGTCAGCTTTTTTGTGATGGTTGACTCATTTGCCTCTTTGTCCCGTTCCTGACCAAATGACTCGGACTCGGATATTCGGTCGTCTTTCTTTTCTCGTTCAGCTTTGACCTTATTGGCTTTGGCTTGGACAGCTGCACTCTGTCAGATAAGTTGGTCTCATGGTCTTCTGTCAGTAGGCTCTCATTTGTCATACTCTTTTCTTATGGATCGTTAAATCTTCTCAGGACCAGCACATACACATTTTTTATGTACATATTTTTATACATATGGTTTTCTTATTTCTTGAAAGAGACGTTGAAAAAAGAATAAGATAATTTAATATAAAAAGTAGATAGCATTTATTCTTAATAAATGATTCAATAAATGAACTCCCTTGATTTTTGTGTCTTTAATCCTTATTAATAAGGCGTGACGGGACACTTTTCTTTCCATATTTGTTATGTATCCCTTCGTCTGAATCAGTTAGCTTTCAAGCGTTGTCATGGAGAAAGCCCCAAATCCTCTGGTTGGTGCCCCCAGCAAAGATTTTCTTTGTATTGCCCTCGGAAGACCACGATACCACTTGAAAGGTGAAAATTAAAAAAAAAAAGCTATTACTCTGAAGAGAAAAGCAGTTGCACTGGTGGATTAGATAAGGTCATCCGATTCGTTCCTCAGTCCATAACAGAGGAATGTTCTGGTGACTAGCCCAATCATTGATCTATCAGCTAAATCTTTTAGTGTAGCATAATACTTACTGACCAAACAGACTGCGCAAGAGGCTATCGGTGCTTTGTCGCAACCGAAGGTGCAAGAAGCTGTTGGTGCTCTATTGTAGTCAGAGGTGTAAGAAACTGTCATTGCTATGCTATCGCTCGATGAGGGCGCTGTATCGATTACATCGTCTGTGGGAGATCGATTCTTTGGTATGAATAGTCTCAATCTTACTTATTAGATTTTAATGTTTTATGGGTCCCCTCTTCTTTACATTGACTTTTGATGCAGTTAAACCGATAGTTCTAGGAGATGACTGACCTCTGATAGACGTTAAGGGAAACCAGAACATGACGCTAGTGGCAGCTGAACAGGTTCTAGACAGGAGCAGCCGCCCCTTAAGTAAGGATGGTGGGATTGACCGCTCAGGTAGTCTTCGCAGAGAAGTAGCTATTTGACGTTAAACATCCCTCAGGTCACAGACTCCCCTCTATTACTCAATTATGCTACTTGTTTGGCTCCTCATATTGTTTGAGGCATAAACCGCACTCACTGCACTATTTTATGCTGTTAAATCATATTTTATCCATGTAATCTTTCCTATTGATAGAGCGAGTGATGGAAGAAGGGACTATTTAAAGAAAATAGAGAAAAGGGGTAAGTCATATTAAGTTTTCAAAGGGTGTACTTCAGTGCAAGAAAGATATCTCTTTTATTTTTTTGCTCCCCTATATAAATGTTTAATTTCTCTTATAGGCTATACATATATTATGATCACACTTAGATCTCTAGAGAATTCAAGCAATTTGAATTTTTCGCCTATTGCCTCGAGGGTTTAAACTATATCATCTTCAATCCTCTATTCTCTATGGATTTGACATTCGGGCGCCACCTCATTTAGTCACATAAGACGCATAGTCGACCTTCTTCCCTAGACATCTCCTCCCTAAGTCATGAATTTGTGAGCGAGTGAATCGCTACCCAGGGCTATCTAGTATTTTAGCCCTGACGTTAAAGTTTTGCACTCAACCATTTGCATTCAGCCCAACTTATACTTGGTCTCAGCCATTCGTACTCAATCAACAGTACGCCTGAGCTAGATCATCTCTACCGCTCCCACTTATTTAGGTTGGATCTATCCACAAAGGTATACCAGGAATGGAAGCCCACTAAGTTGACTCCTATCTTGCTTGGCTAGTCACAATCTCTTTTGGTTTGAGATTAGCTTAAGTTGAGGCTTTTTTGGGTCCTCCTCAATCAGTAGCAATTCTAATGTTGTACAAGTTTTTCTAAGTCAACTCATGCTAGCACTTTTGGATATAAATTAATAAACCATTCATATTTATTATCCTTCATGCATTGATGATTTTGAAATTGAACTATTTTGGAAAAGAAGCATAAGGTTACTTTGGCCGCTAGTTCTATTTTTGTTTGATAATGACTTATAATCTATTATGATCCTCACACCAACCTTCCCTTTTTCAATATACTTTTACACGTGTATTTCTTTTACTTTTTATATAATTTTATTTACTCCGCAGGTTGAGCGTTCAAACCCCTCACATAGATTATTCATTTTATTTTCAACCAATCTTTGTATTCGAGCACTATTTCTTATGTGTTAACGATAAATATATTTGCGTCTAAATTTGATTATGCCCTCAATTTCTCTAAAAAATATATATATATTTTTAAATTATTTAAACAAATTTAATATGCAATAGTTAACTCACATTTTTCTTAACCAACTTATCAATATTGGGAAAAGTTGTAGTTGTTGTGAAGTTATGGTGGACATGTCTTTTCTACCTTCCTTCTTTTTTTATATAGGTGGCATTGAAATTGGTAAAATTACATTAGCTATATCTACAACATAAATGTAATGGGAACATAAAGGAGCAACTGAGCTCCACCCTTAAAAAAATGAAATATTAGCAGGACTGCAATCATGAAGGGAATCAAAGCTGCCCAAATATTCATCAGATTCTAACACCTAAACTTTAAATTTTACATTTATACCTCCCAGGACTTGCAAAATTGCAAGAAATTTACAGTAGTAAAATGAGTACAACTTCGACACAACTTAAGGACAAAGCCATAAACATTGTTAAATGCATGATATATTGAGCCATATACCAATCAGAATGCATCAATTTAGGACAGATATTTACATAGTTTAAAGTAATTTCAGTGATAGAAAAGAGATATACGTGAAATCAAATTTCTACGCCAAATAAATATATTTCAGAAATAGACAAAAGATCTACATGTGATCCAATTTTTACGTAAAAAATTCCGGCCATCAATATTGCAAAAGTACATCTTTAACCTATTTCAAACATTCTGATTTCACTCAGTAACTAGTACATTTGTAATATGTACACGCAACTACCATTTTCTCAATTTCTTCTTCAACCCTCATCTTGTTATCTACTACATCCATCTTTAAGTTCTAGCATTGACCTTCCAACTCGATACCCATATGCCTTAGGTTGTATGTATGATTTATCCAAATCACAAATATTGAGCTCTGGGCCATTTCGAGAGGGATGATGACGTATGTAATTATGTAACGTCATTGTAGAAACTACTATGTTTACATGCTTCCCAAAAGAATACATTGGCATATCACCAAAAATAATCAACTTCTTATTCCAAACAACTGAAGCCCTTTCAATCACACCACATAAATAAGAATTCTCTCATGAAATATTTCCAGTCTTCCACGCGCCAACTGACTACCTCTTCGAAAATAAGGAATATGATTTTTTTTGTCTGAAAATGGTTTTCAAAACCATCGTAGCATTCAGTTCCCAACATCAACAAGAAAATATTTACCTGCATAAGAGCAAACATGAATGAATTCAGTAAATTTTTAATTTGTACTAAAATTTTAATTGTAAATAATCATAATCATCCTCTATATGGTATAAGAAAGTTATATTTTCAATTACGAGCCATAAACTTGAAAATACGATTGTTATGTGCACTACATTCCCACCTTGACATTATAAAAATAAAATGCATGTTAAAATCACACACTGTCATAACATTCTATGTCAACATTCCTTAACGACCTATATACACTGTTTCCTCACTATGTAACACTCAAGAATCTATGTGTTTTTCATCAATTGCTTCTATACAATTATAAATGAGAAATGTTGAACAATATCTTTGTTTTTTTTTCCTAGAGATTATCGAAGTAGCAGTAATGAAACATAGCAGAACTGGACCACCACAAACCCTCACCAGATGTTTCCAAACGCAGGAATGGCAGGCCAATTGTTCTTAACTAATGCAGAATTGAGAATACTACACCCCAAATGAATTAAAAATAAGTTTCCAGAGCAACGGACTGCATAAAATACAAAATTTATAGAGGGCATAATTCAAACCGGAGCCACGGGGCAATCTCAGCTACAGTGCAGCTAATCAATGGATCCCATCTCTGTATTAGAAAATTCGAGACACAGAGCCAAAATTTTGAAAATGGTGCGATGAAGTCGTGGTCAAAGACCGAGCAAAACGAACCCTAATTCCGTCTTCTTCCTCCCCTTTCTTCCCTTAATCCCATCTCCCTCTCTCTTTCTCAATTGATAAACCCGATCGCGAGATCATCGATTCAATTTCTCCGATCACCGATTAGAGTCCCTGATATTTTTTCCTAACGCGGCCGTCGGCGATGAATCTTGGTGGCCGGAAAAGGAGGCGGAAGTTCTGTCTCCCGTCCTGCTTCTCAGCTCCGTCCGTATGGGATCCCGACGAATTGGAGTTTGCGCAGGATGGGTTGCAGATAGCTTACTTGACGCGTCTTCGTGGCCGGAGCAGGACGGTTCCGGTGGTGGAGATTGCCGGAGATGAAGGAGAGGAATACCTGGAGATGCGCTCGCCTGCCGGAAATCAGGGGAAGGGATTAGGGCAGATCTTTCGTAGGGTATGAGAAATTACTTTATTTATTATTTTATTTATTTATTTATTTTTGAAAATTTTACATGCATACCTCTCAATTCCTTCGTATTTACATATTTAATATCTAAATCTTAATTTTTACACATATATATCTTACTTATTCGTGAAAATATAGTTAAAAATTAAAATGGTAATATTCTTAAGCTAATATAAAAATTTTGGATGGTATAAGTGTAAGAAATAAAATTTTGATTTTGGTTATGTAAATACATAGGAATTGGATGGTATGTATGTAAATGCATCATTTTTATTTTCGGAAATTTACATACACTATACAATTCTTATCTAACACCCATAATTTGTTATTTACATTAAATTTATACATGAAAATATTTATTTCACTTTTAATGATATGATGTCAAAGATATGGAATATTTAGATGTTAGATATGTCAATACATAAGAATTATGTGGTATGTATATAAATGTCCCTTTTATTTTTATTCCTACTCATATTTTATTTTTAATATATATTTTTAATCTATAGAGAATTAAAAATACGTTTATTTTACATAAATTAATAATATATATATTTTTTAATTTGAAGGCTAATTTATTATATAAATTAATTAATTAATTGAACAATTAGTTGTGTAAATATATAAATATTTTATATGAATCATTTCATTTTTTTCCAATAGGTATTGGAAGAGAATGATTTGATTAAATCGAGGCTTAGAATTGACTCGCATGATAGAAGATTTGTAATTTTTTTTATATAATTATAATAAATTTAATAATTTTTAATTTCTATTTAATTTTTAAAATTAATAATATATTTAATTATTCTTTATTCGTTTTAAAATAATTTGCTGATTCTAAAATTTTTTTGATAATTTTTTATCTGAATATAATTCGAAAGCTTTGCAATTATTGGGATTAGTCCCTTTCAATTTTTTAAAGTAACCCAAACTCAACTCAATAAGTGACTCGTGATCTAAACTCGGCGAGCTAACAAGCACAGCTCAAGCTAGCCCTCACTCAACTCATTAGCTCGTGAGCCGGTTCATTTTAAAAAACAATTAATAAAAAATATACTTAAATAAATTAAAATTTTAATTTTTCTTATTAAAAATATTTAAAAATTAATATTTTAC
>NW_018235681.1:0-507 GCF_001263595.1 Phalaenopsis equestris
ATTTTATATATTGAAAAATATATTTTCTATTTCTGAAAAATCTCTTTGAGGTCAAGGAACCCAGAGAAACTTATTTTGTATTATTTTGATTTTTATTTGATTTTTTAGAATTATTTTGGTAAAGACTCTATTTTTAAGCCTTAAAAATCATTTTAAGGTTTAAAAATAAATATCTTTATTTTTAAACCTTGGAAAAATATTCCAATGATTCCTAAGTATTTAGGAAATATTTTGGAACATTTTCATAAGTTTAATATTTTATGATTTTTTTTATTATTTTTTAATTATTAAAGTAATTAAAATTAACATAAAAATCAAATTTTTATTTTAAATAGATTTTTATTTTTATTAAAATAACCTTGATATCAGAGAACTCAAAAAACTAAGTTTCATAATCTTTGGAGTTATATTTTGATTTTTAAAAATCATTTAATTTTTAAATTTGATGGTCACTTTGAAAAATCAATTAAATATACTAAATAATCTTCAAATGACTTGAAATTTTTA
>NW_018235682.1:0-778 GCF_001263595.1 Phalaenopsis equestris
TTTAAAGTATAATCTCATTCAAAAATATGCAAGAACTGTACAAGGGATTAAGCATCGAAAGACTTATCGAAAGGTTACAGGGCAAAATTTCATTTCTTGCTCGTTTTTGCTCCAAATTGCACCGTTTTTGCATCTTTTTGCTCCAATGACCATAATTAATCATACTTGCAATAAAAAATCAAAAATAACCTTCTTGAAAGTGCAATATCATCAAAAATAATGCAAAATAGGTATGAAAATCTCAATATATTTTTCTTTGGTCAAAATCCCCCAAACTTAACTATTACTTGTCCTCAAGTAATTTTAGTACTACATAAAAGTTATAATCTTTATGATCTATTGTAGTCAAAGTTTTAATTCAAAATACTATAAGTTTGATTTAAGTAAATATCATAATGAGATTTTTAGAAAAAATTTAAGTAACTAACTTAACTCTGTAGGTACAAGATTATCATGTCATTAAGTTTAAGTGTTCTAGTTTTCTATTCATTTCAAGAATGACTATATGTTGTAATATCAAGTCACTTAGAATATTCAAATTATAGGAACTTCATGAGAACACTATTAGTAAAAGATACTAATCCATAAATGTAAGTTCAAGAATGTATTTATGTTTTCCCTTTATGTAGGTCCAGTGAAGCCAATTTTTGATTAGACATCTCCTCAAGCTTCTCCTCACTTTTATATTTTTTTCTTTCTTTTCTTTTCTCTTTTTCATTTGGATTGCTTTCAATCCTATATATTTTTCTTTTCTTTTCAGGGATTGTTGTCAATCCTT
>NW_018235683.1:0-2009 GCF_001263595.1 Phalaenopsis equestris
TAATTACAAATACTAGCTAGAAGCTCAAAAAAATAACAAAAAATTTTACATGAAAGGGTTAAAATAGTTTAAAAAAAAATTATGGCCAAAGGCTATAACCTATTTTATAAGCAAAATAATAAAACTATACATTTTTTCTGTTAATATAAGAAGATGAGATTATAAAATATATATAAAACACAAGCTTACATTATGTGGCTGAAGAAGAATATATTGGGGAATTAGTGAGTGGTGATGATGATGGTTAAGAGACAACAGACAATTAGTAGAAATCAATGTGATCGATAAACAATGGAAGTCAGGAGATGGTTGTCTTGTGGAGATAGTGTAGTGATGATAGTGTAGTGATGATAGTTGAAGAATATTGATTGGATAATAGTGGTGGGATGATAACATTCTAATAATGACGATCGTAATAAGAGTGAATAAAGCTATCCATGAAATTATCTTTGAGTTGCAATCAATATGCTTTCCTCATAAAATACTCTGGATAAATATAAGAAGATGAGATTAAAAAGTATATATAAAACATAAGCTCAACATTATAAAGTTGAAGAGAAAAATGTTTGAGAATTTGTTAACGGTGTTGTTGTTGATTAAAATACAGCAAACGTTCAATACGCATCAATATACGGTTGTCTAGTGGTGAAAGCTGAGTGATGATAGATGAAAAACTTGACTTGACTTGATAATGAAGGCAGAGCTTTGATCCAGACTGATATGAGCTTGATTAGCAGTAGAGAAGGCTCAACTCTTTCCATCACAGATAATATAAATCTGCTTTTTTTACATAGCCAAAAAATATTAACAAAGTCATATGTATGACCTTTGGGTTTTCAGGAGTCTATTCAGATTGCTTGCCGTTCACGCAATGATTCAACGATTTTCATACATACCATTCAACTTTTATATATTTACATATCCAACACCTAAGCTTATTTTTTTACTAGAGTGTCACCTTAACCCATGCTTGAAATTGTGCATTTCATTTTTTAAAATGAGAGTACTTTTCTATATTATATGAAAGATTTGGTTGGCATAAATGTAAAACATAAGGTGTAGTAAATATATAGAAATTGAGTGGTTTGCATGTAAAAGCCCCTTCTATCCCACAAATAAAGATGGCACATAAAAAATCCTTCTATGTTTTGGGGCATTTATCTACAAACCACAATTCTTATGTATTTTCATATCTACTCTATAAACTATAATATTTATAATTATAACACTTGATTGCATAACTTGATTGTCAAACACAATCAATAATATGTCATACTTATACCTCAAATAATAAGCTAATCTCCAATAAATCCAGACAAATGCCAGAAGTATTCATAAAATCAAAAAATAAAACTTATTAAACCTACGATATACCTCAGATCTAGATTGCAAAAACTCGCACAGATCAACAAACTACATAATGAAGAAGCAGAGAGGATTTGTACAGACTCGGTAGAAGAAGCTAAACTCGCACAAATCTGGAAGTGGTTGTCGTTCTCCTCGTAGGCAGAGCAGTCCTTTTCGGCAGTTTCAAACCCTAAAGTGTGAAACTAAAGTGTGGGATAACCAGGAAAAGGTCATGCATTAAATTTTCGGGAAAAAAGTGAGTATCGGGTCGGGTCGGGCGTAAAAAATTGACATTTTTAAGGTGAAAAGCCACATGGAATCGAATTCCACGTGGCAATTTTTTATTCGGTACCGCATGTAAGAGTTCATGCGGTACACGTACTAGGAGCTCATGCGGTGCACGTACCGAATAAAAAATCCTTGACTTGGACTTTGTCAGGCTTGAATCCTTCCAACGAAACCTACAAAAATAAATAAATTATTAATTAATTAATTAGATTAATGTCAGCCTTGCTACTGGCAGAACCAAAGATATACACTTCTCCATTTTTTTAGTTTCTTTTATGTGAGATTGTGAGTTATTATATAAATAATAATATGGTAAAAATTGAATGGCATATTAGTTATTATAAATGTTTATAGTGATATTTCAATTAAAAAGC
>NW_018235684.1:0-1057 GCF_001263595.1 Phalaenopsis equestris
TTCGCGAACAACGAGCTTTTTTGACCGCCCTAGTCATGGGAAGTTAACACTGAGACCTGCAAGTGACCAAAACCAAACAGCCGTACAACTAAACCGAGCCCACCAAAGGGGCCCAAACAGAGCCACGGAAAATCAGATTCCACAAAGCCTTAAAAATCAAAATTTGCACTCAACATATACTTCGAACAGGGACAAGAAACAGGAAATAAGTAACAGGAAATAAAGAAACACAAGTGAGTCCCTAAAGCCAACATCCCAAAGCATCGAAACGAATTCCAACATTTTCTTGAACAGGGGTAACAATAATAGAGAGCTTAAGAATCAAGTCCCAAATCAACATTTCATTTAACACATTTCATTTAGCATGTATTTATTTCATTTAGCATGTATTTCAAATAGGTCAATAGTATCATAGAGCAAAACTGAGACGTCCAAATAGGCTCCTAATAAATTTGAAAAAATAAATTTCCATCCAACATGCATTTCGAGCAGAAAAAGGCAGCCGCATGGATTATGTTCTAGCTCATTAATCATATAATCATTCTCATTCTTAATGTTAAGCTCAAATAAATCTTAAAATAGCCTTAATTTCTCAATTCCAGGCGCATTAGAAAGAACATGCATTCAAGATAAAGAACATGCATTCATGAGTAATTCCAAATGACACAGATTAGAAAGATTACTTATATCGCCTGACAAGAAATCATCAGAACAAAATTGCCAAAATATATCCTTATAAATTATGAACATATCAAAATCAAGGCATGAGAATAGGGTAACCATATATCTCCTTTGAATGCTTGCAGAAAGAAAGAGGAAGATGAATACCCTTCAATGCAGACTTAAAACAAAATTTTAGAATAAATTTAAGAAAATGCTTCCTATGGAAATTTTTCTCTCAAAATTATCGAGAAAGCAACGACCCACGAACACCCCAACACACAAGAATCTAGCCGAGAAGGAATTTCGACAGAGCCTTTCCTAAAAGTCTCGAATAGCAACTAGCGAAAAACTCAACATTTCTTTCTCTCAGAAAATTTTCAACAACCCAGAAAAG
>NW_018235685.1:0-910 GCF_001263595.1 Phalaenopsis equestris
ATGATTAAACACATTTTCATCTCAGACAATCGTGTAATTTAGACCACGATCTGTTGTGGTAAAAAATGTGTTAGGTTATGTTTTGACAATCTTCATAAGATTGATATGAAAGTTAATAATATGAATGTTGAAGAACTATGAATTGAAATAATCAAGATCATTAAATTGCTGGAAGAAAGTTGTTGGAAGAAAAAATGTAAGGAGAACAAGAAAAACACATCAAATTGAGGTGAATAATTATAATTTTACATTTTAGTAATATTTTTTTAATTATGAATTTTTTTTTTAATTATGAGTGTATTCTTTATTTTAAATTTTCTCATTTATGTTCTATCTTAACTGTCAGTAATGTCTTCATATTGTTAAGAGAGAAGTGTGCATGTTAGCAGTCTTGCATAAAACAACTGCATAATGATTTACCTTTGAAGTTATTTGAGTAGTGCATGTTCTTTTGATTCTAGTAAAAATACATTTATTCATTAGGAGATGAATGCAAATGTCTCATAAAGAAAATAATGTATGTTATAAGCTATAACAATTTTGTATACATGAATGCTTATATGTGCATGTTAAGAGGAGTTTACCCCTTTATCATACTAACAAGAGGGTAGATTTTTTTTTACCACTTTAGACAATTGTAAAATTTATATCACTAATTGTTGAGTCGATAGGAGAGTATAGGCTAGGGGTGAATAGGCACACTGTCATCTCAGGCAATTGTGTGATTTAGATCAAGTAATTGTTGTGTCGATGAGATAATATTGAATAAGAATGATTAAACACATTTTCATCTCAGGCAATCATGTAATTTAGATCACAATCTGTTGTGACTGTGAGATAATATCGGTCAAGGATGTGTTAAGTTATGTTTTGATAGTGTTCATAAGATTGATCTAAAAGTTAATAGTAT
>NW_018235686.1:0-1227 GCF_001263595.1 Phalaenopsis equestris
TATAAAATGCCCTGACATGCATTTTGAGTTTCATGCAGAGGAACGAGAAGACTCGCTAGGTACGCTTTTTGTAGTTTACAGCATTTTCTTTCTTGTACTTTTTATACTTGCAAAACTTGCATGCTAAACAACGACGCCACCCTACATGAAAACTAAAACTATCAGGATTGCCACAAAACCAAAACCAAAACTAAAGTTAAAATCAACCAAGATAAGATTCGCCACCACAACATCAAAAATATAAAACAACTCAAAAATTTATCACAAACATCACACCAAAACAACAACTACAACTAAATTAAGAAATCTTTATCGGATGATCGGGAATCACTCGGAGGAGGTAACCTACGGTTCCTAACGAGGCTTCCCACGGTCTAAATGAAATTATGGAACTCATTAAGTTGAGTTTAGTAAATTTATTTGGACTAAGTGAATCCAATAAAAAATAGTGGTGTCGGAACGAGGGAACCGCGGGATCCTAACCGGTGTCGCTCTAATCAACTTTAACACCCCCTCCATGAAAATTTAAAGAACTACAACCATGGGGCCACCTGATTTGACATCATAACTTGACACCCTAGATAACTCAAACTCGTCACGGCAAGGAGCTTGGAGCTAGCTTTATGGGCAGTGTGACCATCTTTAACAACAAAACACGTCTACATCAGCTGAACCAATTAATTCCTCAGAATTAAACAAACAAGCCATAGGACTTTAAGGTACTCTGCTTATGCAACATAAATCCTCACTCTATCTTTAGGCCTTTGTACAGCTCTGTTGTACAATATAAGCCCTAACTAGCCTTAGGACTCCGAGGTTGTCATTCGTCATGACCTTTTTGTGTGATTGCTTCACAAAATGTAAGCCCTAAATTAATAAAAATTGTAGGATGAAACACTCAAATAATTTTTCATATAAATTGAAACCAAATAATAGGATAGAATGGGAGGTCACCAAGGTTCTCCTCTGAATCCATGACATCCCCTAGTTCTTCCTCCTTTGGATTCTAAAAACTAAATACTCCAAATTTGAGCTAATCCCCTTTCACACATCTTTGCCTGATTTCATTGTAAAGTCCTTTCCTTTGAATTCCTTGAAGATAATATTTCTTGATTTTTATCGAGAGTTTTCTTAGATGACTTCGCTCATTTAAGACGTAATTAACTATAGGGGTTTGCCCTTAAGTTTTTCTCGAACCCAGCTTAATATAAACCTTATTTATTTCTT
>NW_018235687.1:0-741 GCF_001263595.1 Phalaenopsis equestris
AATCCGACGCTTAAGCGCGACAGTTTAAATAACATGTGCAAATTTAAAATTTCATTTTCTAAAAGGTGTAACTGTAATTTTGTTTGAATAAACGTGTCTTGGCAGTTTTTAGTCGTGTCTAGAAGTTATGTGAAGGAATAGGCCTATAAATAGAAGGGGTTTGTGAAGGAATTTCATCCCGGATTATTTTTTGCCCTAAAAGTCTAAGAAAGAGAGAGATTTAAAGAAAATGTCTTCATGGGAGATGGATTTGAAAAAGAAGGAAGAAGCGATGAGAAAGAAGTTCATTATTCAAAGTGCGCAGGAGATGTATAACGGTTTCTTAGCCGTTAATATTGAAGAGTTATCGGAGAAGATCAACCAAATGGAGAATACTATACCTGCATTAGTGACTAAGGTGCTTGAATTGCATGCTCATCTAAAACATATTGGGTGGCAACTTAAGATGCAATTCAACTATACTAGTTATGTAGAGGAAGCAGATAAAGCGATGTTCCTTAAGCAAATATGGATCGAACATGATAGTATTAGAGCTCATCACCACCGTCTGTTTTATCAACTCTATATTCCTAGAGAGACTACTGAGAGACAAGAATTCATTTCTTCTAATGAAGAGTGGCATTAAGTTAAGTGTTACGAATTGTGTGTTTGGAGTCATGTTTTTAAGTGTGTTAGTGTTTATGTCTTATGTCATAAATGTGTGTTGAGTGTTTTGTACTTAGGAAAATTTTCTCATCCAAG
>NW_018235688.1:0-2000 GCF_001263595.1 Phalaenopsis equestris
TCTTATATGACTAACTACGATCAATGTGGCCATAGATTCTACAACTTTTAGTTATGGCTTTTGTGTCCAACTAACGATTATGAAGCAAATTTCTGCGGCCCACTTGACCAACTACTTCCATGACTTTCAACTATGACTTACACGATAAGTTGACGCTACACCCACTGCCTACAATATTCACGACATATTACTACCCCATAATAATCAATTGTGTCCCATACAATTTACTATCACTGAGAACTACCATCATAATACAACTATTATTGATAAACTATTATTCGTACATTTACAATGATCATCTTTGAAACTCCGTTTTCCCTAATTCAAGAGAAGAGTCGACATGTGTACCCACCATTTATAGTGGAATATTTTAACTGGGTTGGGCCATGCGGTTTTTTTTTACAAGGTTTTTCACCTAAAAATTTATGTGTCTCTTCCCACTATTTTTTCCTTAATCACCTGAGTGTGTGGTAAGTTTTCGTGCAATGTTAAGATGATAATTCATTACTCTGCCAGCGCGAACCTTCCAAAACGCTTCAATTATATATGGCCTCACATACAAAATTTTCTAACACTCAGATTTATAACTTGAAGAATTTATAATTGAAAGATTCAAAGTGTTAATTGAAAGGTACAATGATATTTAAATTTGGCATATTATATATAGTTAAAATAAACAACTAGACAAAATAATCCAAACAAGTAAAATATCTCACAATTTTGATGTTGTTATGACACTTAAATGCTAAAAACACTATATATGATCGAAGATATTAACACAAACCATCTGCTGTAGTTTTTAGGATCTAAGCTTAATAAATCAAAATACCTCCAATAAAAATTATAAATATGCTCTAATTATTCACATGAAATTGTTAAGAGGTGAAGAGCAAGCTGATAACTAATTTATTATAATCCAAGAGAAGCACAAAATCAATTATTACTAGTATTTGTCGTTCATCATTGGCGATTGTTATTGCCCAACTATGACTATTCTAGCCCAACTTATGGTTGTTGTAGGCCAACCATGATTGTTGTAGCCTAATTATGGTTGTTTCAGCTTAGATATGACTGTCATAGCTCAAATATGACTTTTGTAACCACAAATATGTATTCTAACCAAAATATCATTATATAGTTATGGTTGTTTATTTATCTCAAAGTAGTTACGACCTCAACTTAATTTGGTAATTCCATCTTCATCCATTAAGGAGATTAATAGATTTCTATATTTTTAATTTGTTGAATCTTGATTTGTCTGTGGATCACACTCAAGGAATAGAGTATAAGAAAGTAGAGAGAGAATGTGGATAGTAATGAAAAGTAATACATTTTGTTTATTGTGTCTTATTCACAAAACGATCTCACTATTTATAGGAAAGAGGGTGAAGTTCAGTGATATTACATTTTTCCTAACTCTGCTAAACTTGATTCGCTTCAGGTCGGTAGGACTGACTCAGACAGTTGTGATTAGTCCATCAGTTGATCTATTATAGTTGTTGACCCTCAATCCTTTGAAGAGGCGCTCTTATTGGTGGGGCAAACTATTGGGCCTATGATGAATCACTATAACCTGATAGATAGATCATTCCTTGGCGAGGAGCTCTTATTGGTGGGGCGAGACCAGACTATTGGGCCTATGATGAATGACTATAACCTGATAGATAGATCATTCCTTGGCGAGGAGACCCGGTGGTATCACTATAACTCTATTGTATTGTTAATTCTGGGTTCCTAATGAAGTTCCTCCAAGGAGTCCATGAGACGGTTGATGATAGTGAGAAACTAGATGCTTTCCTCGAGTTGAATTTACTAGAATGTAGGTTAATGCCTTCGGTTAGTTTTCTTGTAGTGGTAAGCTCGAATGCTTATCTATCATGCTTTAGTTCGCTTGGTTATGATTCATACCGTTAGGTCGTTCTTTTTTATCCTTATTGTAGCTCGCCGCCCTTCTGTGTTGGCTCAGACTGCTATGTTCGATCGGATAAGTGGTCATCCCA
>NW_018235689.1:0-207 GCF_001263595.1 Phalaenopsis equestris
CTAACATACCCGTTTTCTCTCATTTCCTAGTCGTCAGTTTTGTCTGTTAAATATTGGTAAATTTCATTCATTTGGTTTCTTGTCGGGATAAAATTGGAATAGTGACAGATAGTAATGTTCTCTATCATGTATAATTCATTGATCCATGCAGGAGTGTAAGTGATCCATCTAGCTCGCACATAAATAACTCTCTGGTTGATTCCATGC
>NW_018235690.1:0-1132 GCF_001263595.1 Phalaenopsis equestris
ACGGATGTTGTCCATTCGCGTGTGTATCGATCGGATGGTCCTGATCGCATAGGACAGAGATCCTGTATATACACAGCGCACTGAGTCAGCGCTGACGCGGATGGCGGCGGCAAACCAGAGCGCGACACATGGCATTTTCGAAACCGCCCATGATCCAGTCAGCGTGTGGGTTTAAGTAGAAAATTATGAGATTTAAAAAATTCAGAAAATACCCCTAAACTTAAAAAATTCATAATTTTCTAAGTTTATTTAAATACCCTAAAGGGGGGGCAAATTAGTGTTATTCACCAACATAAGTTTATTCATAACTTTTCATAGAATCGTCTTTATTTAATTTGTGGAGATTTTAAGATCATAATTTTTGGTAATTTAAACAATAAAAATACCCTCTTGCTCAGTGAACATAGGTGAATCATGTGGAATAAATTTCTTGCTTATTTGATGCATATTTAATTTTATAAAAAATCAATTAGTGTTAGAGGTTTTTGAACTCTCCATTCCTATTGACTCATCACCTTGACCCCAATTTTTTATATGTTGTAGCCTCTGTCTAGATGCACAATTTGAGCATTTTTCCAAAGACATAGGAAATCTCTAAACAGAGATATTAATTTTCTGAGTTTTTATGCATTTTCTATTCAAATAATTATAGAAAATTGCATGTGCTTTAGAAAATTCTACAAATATTCATGTGAGCTCCCCTCATGTAAGTTACCTATAGCCACAGTAGTCTTAGAAAATAATTTCATAATTTTTAAAAATCAAACTATTACTGTTTTGAACAAACCTTAATTTTCTTAAAACATTAAATTTGAAGCACACAAAGATTAAAATCACTTGATTTTTATTCTCCACTGTGGGTCATGAGTCAGAGAACTCACCATAAAAATTTCAAAGGATTTGGAGATCATTTAATATTTTAAATTGATTTTTAAAAGTGACCATCAAATTTGAAACTTAAATGATTTTTAAAAATCAAAATATAACTCCAAAAATTATGAAACTTAGTTTTTTGAGTTCTCTGACATCAGAGAAATTTAATAAAAATAAAAATCTATTTAAAATAAAAATTTGATTTTTATGTTATTTTTAATTATTTTAATAATTAAAAAATAATAAAAAAATCATAAAA
>NW_018235690.1:3696-7990 GCF_001263595.1 Phalaenopsis equestris
ATTGGTTTCACAGACCAAACGGATGTCATAACTTTCTCTAGTTCATTTGATCGAGCCTCACCCTCAACTCTTGTGTTCATCCTTCAAGATAGATACAGGATTTGAGGTAAAGCGCTCTTTCATCTAAACTATGAAAATTATGGGGTCAGTTTGACTTCATCTTTTTCAAAACAATTTTTTTTTAAAACGTCCTTCCGAAGCGGGCGACGGGATTTCAATTTCGACGACCGACAGCTTCTTACGGGCAAACCCCACACCAAAAATAGTGCCGACAATTGGATGCCAATTTTGGGGTTAAGACATTCAATTTGATGAGATTAAGTCATGTGGCCAAAATTAGGGCTTCGATCTAAATCAAAATTGGGCTCAAATGATGGAAAAATTGGGCTTTGATTTGGTCTATATAGGTCATATTAAGGATGAATTTGAGTTTAGACTTGAAATTGTGGGAAATTGAGACCAATTTGATAGACATTGAGGTAGATTTGAGGAAAAATGAGTCTTTAAAAGGCAATTTGGGGGTTTTGGTCAAATATGTTCAAATTGGCCAAATTGGGTCATGTGGTAGTTAAGGAAAATGAAATTTGGAATATTTAGGAGATTGTGGGAAATTTTAGGATTTTTTTGGAATTTTTGAAATTTTGGGCCCAGGAGGGGCATTTTGGTAATTTGGCAAATTTTGGTGATTTTGGGTGTTTTCAAGGTGTTTGAAATGATTTTTGAACCAATTTGGGTATTTTGGGTAAATTTGAGAATTTTGGCCAAATTTGGGGTCCCAATGGTATCTAGGTAATTTGGGGGAGTTAAAGGACAAAAGGCTAGGTTGGGTATCTTGGTAGACTTGGAGTGTCAACCATCATCAATAAGCCATGGACCAATGGAAACCCCATTTTGGGTTCTCTATGTATTGGTCTCTAGCCTAGGGCTAGTGGGTTTAGGGGACCACCTACATGAGTCTCCCAAAAGTATCAAGGGACCAAAGCCTAGAAGTTTAAGTTTAGGATTGTGAGTGATTGTGAGTGCAAGTATGTACCTTAAGCCCTAGATCAACACCCAAGGTCAACCCTAAGGTCCAACAGTCCTAAGGGTGACTCATCTTGAGCTCCCCCATAATGACCCGACCTACTAAGTGCTGGAGGTTAGGACCAATATGTAGAATTTCAAGTTGAGTAGAGAAGAGTTTGGAATTTCTAATGGTGAGGGTTCCTTTTCTAGTTTTCTAAAAATAGTCAATAGGAAAGTCCTATGGCTAGACCTAAGGCTACTAAAGCGGAAAAAACTAAACCTCAACCAAAAGTGAGGTCAACATAAGTTTTTGGCGTCGTTGCATAACGGAGTTAAACTTTTATAAATTTTACACAACTATATTTTTCGGGATCACTAGCTGACTTAGAGAGTTCGGGTGTGGGAAAATGTGAAGTGAATTAGGTTGTGTCAATTATCAATGGGTAGATTGATGTAGAATGGGGTTTAGGCCACTTTTGGGTTTGACTTGGGTTTGGCCTATGGAAAGAGCTTGGTTCACCTCCCCATGGTGGTTGGTGTGATTTTTGAGTATTTGGGTTCAGACCATGAAGTCCCATCCAAGTGGCTAGGGTTTGACCATAGGTTATGGATGAGGTGAAGCATTCACTTGGAGGTTTGAAAGTAAGTCCTCCTATTGCCATTTAGGGGAGGATGACAAGTATTGGGCTAATAAGGCTTGCATGTGGCTTGACCATGGCTTGGAATCGTACATATGGCTTAGTTATTTTCATGGAGAAGGAAGGTCGAAAATGAGGCACTTTGTGAGGTGGTGTCATGATGCCAAATTTGGTTTATCAAATTATGAACTTTGGGGCTTATGGTTCGATTTAAATTAAATGGATAAGGAGAGGATTTCATGTCATGTGGGAATAATTTAATTTTGATGAAGGTTGAAAGTTGGGCTTGGGCAGGTGGGATTTTAGGATGAGTTAAGTGAGGTTGAATTTGGGCTTTTATTTGATGTTGAGGGTTTGGAAAATTAATCGTGATGGGCTTCATAGAATTTTAAATTTGCCATGATGGAATTTGAGACTTAGAGCTAATGAAATTGCATTGGGTACATGGCCTCAAATTTGGAGAATTTTGAATAATATTAGGTATTTTGGCAATTTTCGAGATTTTGGGGCAATTTTGGCAATTTTGGTGGAAGATGGGCTTGAATTTGGAGGTTGGTGGGTTTAGAATGGTTTTAATGAAAATTAGGGGCAATTTGGGATTTTTTTTAAGAAAATGGGTTATTTTGGTATTTTGGGGAGTTAAAAGGTATTTTGGTCATTTTTGTGAATTTTGGGTGAATTGGGTAAATTGGATGAGTTTGGCTAGTTAGGATTAGTTAGGTGGATTTTTTGGTGGAATTACGGGCTTTGGTAATTTTGGGTATCTTTTAGAATTTAGGGGTATTTTGGGCAAATTTTGATTTTAAGGTGAATTCGGGGTTGATTGGATGATGTCATCATGCAAGCTATAAAAAGCCTCCTTAAAGCCATATGGTCTGTGTAAGAACCCATCCTGAAGCCTCCACATGTAGTCATCCTAACCAAGAGTTAGAGACTGAGGACCACCCACATGAATCTCCAAAAGAGTTCAAGGAATAGACATGGACTCCAAGAGGAGATGGGTCAATTTGAATGAATTGATGGTTGAAGGTTTTGCATGTGTGTGAGAACTTGTGGTGAATCCAAGTGTGTGTGTGTGGAAGACCAAGCCACCTAGGGTTGCTCTAAGATCCATTGATCATATAGGAACTCATTAATGAGTCTTCACAAGTTAGTCTTAGCCATCTCAAGTGACAAATGAGGGCTTGTAACCGCCCATGTGGGACTTCACAATAAGAGTCAAGAAGTGTTTAGAATTTTTAGTGGGTGGGTTCCATTACTAGTCCTCTAGGATAATCACAGGAAAGTCCTATGGCTAGATCCTGAACTTCTAAGAGGGAGAATTAGACCTCATAAAAAATGAGGTTAATAATTATGCATAAAATAGTAGCTTTAGCCAACCTAATTCATGGATGAGCCGAGATTCAAAAGGTACAAAATCATGAACTAAAGTTTTTAAGCTCAATGAGTCACCTAAAGTCATATCTCAGATTTTATCGGAAACTCAACCATCTATATTAATAGCTTGATTAAATTCAATTGAGAATAAAACCAAATGTTAAGTATTAAAATCAAGTATATTTCAAATTAAAGGGAGTAAAGATTTGATTTGATTTTCTAATTTGAGTCTCAACCATTTACTGGTCCTTTACGGTAGCCTTTAAAAATCTTAAGGCTATATCATAGTCACTAAGAGAGTAGGAAAAGAGAATATACTTCACCAAAACTGCGATCAACATGGACACCTAAGATTTTTCAATTATAAATAATAAAGTTATGCAAAATTATATTATTTTAGAAGATATATGAAATATTATGAAAAATGATTTGAAATAATAAAAAAATCTAATCACAAATCATTAGAACCCTAATTTTCTAATTTTATAATAGTTTTTAAAATCCAAATCAAATTTAAATTTAGTGTAACTTATGTGCTCTTTGTTTAGATTATTCTTAGGTTTGTGTAAGAGTTTCCCTACCCTAAGAGCTTTAGAACCTTTTAGTCATTATTAGGTTTTTTTAGGGTTTTTTTTTTGTTAACCTTAAGCTTAATGCATTTAACCATGCCCTCTTTAAGCTCTCTATGATTATCTTATTGCTTACACTTTTTATTGTCTCCTAAGTACTATTAGGCAAACTTAAGTTATGCTTAGGTGGCTTTTGCAGTATATTTTAGTTCAAATCCCTAACTCTACTCATTTATCTCGATCAAGTAGATACCTTTATATTCTAGGTCAAACTTCTATAGATATTTAATTGGCTAAGAAAGCCTACATTATTATTCATACTCTGAATGAAACTAATTCTTAAATCCCTGTGTCTAGTAGTCCAAACCTGCTTACCTAGTCTAATCACGTTAACTCTAATGAAGCCAAACCTTTAGAATTTAATAGACTTGGATGAAATATTTGTTGTTCACCTTGGAGTTTTTAACCATTATATACTTTAATGATTTTACTTAAGCTCCTTAAACTAGAATGTCTCAACTTGAACTTTAAATGAAACATATAAACTCTTTTATCTAGCCTGAAGAGGCAACATATCTTAATCCAACAAAAATCAAGATTTTATGTGACAAACATAAACATATCTGTTCAACCCACCATTTGAATGTACTACATAACTAATTGTGAGTGAATTGGATTTGTTATAGAATTTATTTAGTTAGTTGA
>NW_018235691.1:0-1667 GCF_001263595.1 Phalaenopsis equestris
GCTTTAAGATTATGTGTAATACAACTTATGATTGGTGCATCCATTATACATAACACACACATCTTATGTATTTACATATCTGACACCTAAACTTTCATATTTACATACATAACACCCAAATCTTTGATATCACATCAAAAACACACTATTACTGAAATACAACTGAGTGTTATAAATGTAAATATGAAAGTTTAGGTTTTTGATATGTAAATATATAAGAATTGTGTGGTATGTATATAAATTTCTCTAAATTTAATAGTTCTAAATTCATTCAGGTCAAATTTGATTACAATATCTGACCTTTTTTACCTTGACAAAGTCTGACTGTAGTTTTTTTTTTTTGTATCTTTTCAGGAATGATGGTTATCGAAATAGCTTAGAGGTGACGTTGCCCAGCAGTAGTGCTCAGGTGTCGTGTCATCATGTCCAGCATTTGAGAAATTATTTCATACGGACACCGCATACATCTCTGCATGCGGTGTCCGATCCTGACCGTAGATCACGGTGATCTATGGTGAGGATTATTTCAGTTTAAAAAAATATATATAGGTGGGGCCCACCAAAATACATATTGAACGTAAATCACCTGATTTACGGTTAGGATCGGAGACCGCAAGATGCGTGCGGTGCCCGATCCGTATAGAATAATTTTTCCCAGCATTTACCCTCTAGAAGAACTTGTATTATCTGAAATGTTTTGCCGGTTTCCTAATCTCCCAATTTATTGTATACTTGCAGGTCTACAAATTGACTCGCATTGCGAGAGTTTAAGGCTATTTATGGATTCAAGGAAGACTTTTGATTTGCATCCATGGCATTTCCTCTTTTTTTTCTCTAGTGTAAAAGAATGCTTGTTAGCTCAGTTTATTGTTTGGATGAAAATGGGTGATGGGTGAATTTTTAATTCATTTTTTAGGAGGATTTACATACATACCACTCAATTCTTATGTGTTTACATATCTAACACCTATCCTTCAAGTTTCACATCAATTCCACCTTATCCATGCATGAAAATGAAGTGAGATTATAAATTGGAAAGCAATCGTTTGGTCTCTTATGATCGTGATTGAGGTTGTGGAAGGGGTAAGGTGGGCAATGGTGGTGATCAGGTAAAGTTGTATTGGTGATAATTTTTCGAGAGAGAGAATAGTCAATGATGATAGTCAGATGGTTGTGTTTGAGCAATAATGGTCGAACAATGTCAATGAGACAATGATAGTTAGATG
Organism: Phalaenopsis equestris; assembly: GCF_001263595.1. NCBI lineage: Eukaryota > Viridiplantae > Streptophyta > Magnoliopsida > Asparagales > Orchidaceae > Phalaenopsis > Phalaenopsis equestris. The sequence goes on from NW_018235691.1 coordinate 1,227, forward strand.
ATGGCAAACAGGTGATGATAGTTGTTGGTAATGATTGTTAATATTAGACATTAAGCATAGTTTTAAAAAATCTTCAAATCTCAATTTCAAGTATAAATCATACTCAGCGCGAAATCCTATCTATAATATTGAAAAAAAAAATATTTTAATTATTTTGGCTAATTTTTCCAAAATATTTTGAGTTATTATTTATATCGTTAATTTTAAAATTGGAAAATATTGAACCCATTGTATTTTTCTCGTTGAGATGCACGATCTTTTATACTAAGGAATAATAATGCAACATTTAATCGTTCATTGCTCAACAAAAAAATTGTATATTTACACCGCTCAAATCATTCATCACACAAAAATTATCACAAATTTGGCTTCTAAAAAAGTGAAAAATATCTTTTTCATGCATAATCAAAATATTATATACATAAAAATTGAAGATTATGT
>NW_018235692.1:0-383 GCF_001263595.1 Phalaenopsis equestris
GATAGATAAGTGAATTTCTTCTATTGTAGGATTTGCATAATCTCTTAGGGGCCTAAGTTGGTGTCCATTCTCTATTCCTTGACTGTTCAGGTTGTTTTCCATTGTATCATAATTTCTAGGTTCTCTTCTTAATTTTCTAATCCTTCTAACAGTGCGTTCTAATTCCAAATCGTAGGGTATAAGATTTTCAGGTCCAAATTTACGCATACAATTACTCAATAATATAATTAACTAAATATAAAAATAAGTTGCAATTCAAGTAAAAGTTTTCTAATAATCCTAATTTGTCCGTTACTCTGATCGTGATTTGACTCACTCACTTAATCACTCAATCACTCAATTACTCTACGGCAACGGCGCCAAAAACTTGACAGCGACTTTTT
>NW_018235693.1:0-1421 GCF_001263595.1 Phalaenopsis equestris
TCTAACATCCTAGGCACACTAGACAACCACCTATAAAAGGTTATGTTGGGCCAGTCAGGTTGGAGAAGCACGGGCACTTCTACTTGGGACATGCAAATATGAATGCGGTTATCTAGAGCGGCCCTAAATATTGTGGAGGCCCTATTAATATACGCAGAAAAGTAGAAGTTGCAATTTTTAGATCCTGAATATTTTAATCCTAAATTTTAATTATCTTGAATATTATATTTAGGATTTTATAGAAATTTAGGAATTTAAATCCTAAAGAGCCTATGTTTTATCGTGAAATCCCAAATAAATCACAGAAAGAAACAAATAAAATGTATGCAAGTGCAGACATGCAACATGATGCTAAAGATAAAATAATACTAATTAAAATAATAAATAGGCCGGTGCCGCTGGGTCGGCAACATATCCCAGAAAGGAAAAAAAGGTGGTCGTACTCCGCGTATACATGCCCGGTCCTAATTCTATACATCAATATAAAATGCAGAATTAAGATATGAGGCACAAAGATCTGCTTCTGATCCCCTCCATGTGGTTCCCGTGACAAATTCCTTGGAACCCGTGCTTGTAACTTATTTATTCTACAAGACTCTCCTAGACTCTAAAAGTACATAGAAAAAAGAAAGACTCAATCCTGCATGAAAACAAATGTTAGCGGGAAAGCTCAAATGCAAATAACGTATCATGAGCCATGTCTTAAAAGTGGGGGAAGCTAATAGAACCTGCAAGCAAAAATGTTAGAAATCATTATTTGCTCTCCCCAGAGCGGTACTTATATGTGTGCACATAAATAGACATGGCTCTTTGCAGAAGAACGCTCTAACACACTACCATACATATGCAACATGCAGACACACCACAAGCATAATGCAAAAAAATATATACATGGCTAGGGCAACCAATCCAACAGAGAACAATAACCAGATATTAAAAAGACTACCTAGCACCCTAAATCCTAGCCTAGCACACCATCTAATGAAAAGTGCATCAACCTAATATCTAAGTGAGGGGTAAGTCTGGGTATGGTATGACTTTGAAGGGGTCACTTTTCTGGCCTCATCCTAAGGATCCAAAGAATCTAAAGAATGTCACAAAAATGGATGACACCAATTAGATTCATTAGATTCTTAGCACAGTCATACTCATGCCGATCCCGATGAACGACAGGGGTCCAAAAAGAGGGTATACCGGGAAAAAGAGGGTATACCGGTAAGGCGGTGACCCAAAGATGAAACATGCCATGACGGCAGCGGCCCAAAAAAGGGGTATGTCGGTAAGGCAGTGACCCAAAGATGGGCATGTCGTGATGGCAACGGCCCGAAAAGAGGGTATGCCGGTAAGACAGTGACCCAAAGGAATCCAACAAAAGTAGATGATATCAATCATGCTGACAAAGATATACATGCAGATACACA
>NW_018235694.1:0-891 GCF_001263595.1 Phalaenopsis equestris
TAATATTGCAAAGTCAATGAGATATCCAGCAAAAAAAGAGAGAAGATGAATGCTTTAGAATGGAAATTAATGACTATTTAAGTAATGAATATTTCACGAATACATTTAAAAAAAATTTAAAAAGAACATTTGGAGTATGATGAGGATATAATTCAAGATGAATCTACAAAACTGAGTAATGAAGAATTGGATTATGTTCATGAACAATTTGAGTTATTAGATCCTATGGATGATAACAAAAATTTGATTTCATCGATTGAGAAACCTCCTGAGCTATAAATAAAAATACTTCCTTCACATTTAAAATATGCTTTTTTAGGATATTTATCCACATTGCCTATTATTGTATCCTCAGAGTTAACTGAAACACAAGAACAAAAGTTGTTGGAAACCTTAAGAGCATATAAGAAAGCCTTTGGATGGACATTAGCTGATATTAAAAGAATCCATCCTTCAAGTTGTATGCACAAAATTTTATTGGAAGATTATCATGAACCAAAAGCTAATCCTCAAAGGAGATTAAACTCGATGATAAAAGAATTTGTTAAGAAAGAGATTTTAAAATGGTTAGATACGGAAATAATATATCATATTGCAGACAGTGCTTGGGTGAGTCCAATTCAGTTTGTTCCAAAGAAAGGAGGTGTGACTGTGATGACTAATGAGAATAATGAATTAATACCAACAAGACATTTCACTGGATGGAGAATCAATCACTTTCCTTTACCATTTTTTGGACCAGATGTTGGATAGACAAGTTGGGCACCGATATTTTCTCTTTAGATGGGCATATTAATTATCATCAAATATCAATTACTCTAGAGGATCAAAAGAAGACTATGTTTACTTGTCCTTAGGTACTTTTGCTTTTCGATGAATGTCCTTTGGTTT
>NW_018235695.1:0-337 GCF_001263595.1 Phalaenopsis equestris
CTAAAGAATTTATGGCATACGTCTGGTCTGCGAACTTTTTAAATAAGCCGACAAGTTATCTTATCTAATAAAAACAATTAGATAGGATTTATATTATCTGGGTTCTTAAAGCTCTCTATAGAAGCAAGCTCATATAATAAATTGCATCTTAAATGTCCGAAGTCACTTAAAAAAAACTCTCAATTTAGATCGGAAAATATTGTCTCCAAGAATTTCAAAGGATAGACCTTTTCAAAGATCGGACAAAGAGGTGTGAAATGGGAAAGACTCAAATCTGGAACATTTATTTTAAAATTCATAGAAAGAAGAACTAGGGGTTGTCACGCATCTTGAGGAG
>NW_018235696.1:0-776 GCF_001263595.1 Phalaenopsis equestris
AGTTCAGGAGTCATCATCTGAGTTTAGCCTGAACTATCCTCAAGATTTCCCTTCCTACAAGTAGATACAGACTACTACCCCAGCACCTACTAATCCTGTTGTTCCCACTTCTGCTAAGGGAAAAGAGGTCATGATCGTTTAAAATACAACTGAAGGATTCATTGTCCTGCCTCAGTGTTTGAAATTGGATTGAGTTTGGGAACTGCTCCATTAAATTGGTCACAAATAAGAACCCGCAGCCAAAAGGTCCGAAGGGCTATTAAACCCCAAATTTATGAAGAAATGTCTGTTGATAAAATTCCTCACCAGGAGGAACTAGGATTGACGTAAACCTATCCACTTCTGTGAGGGAGTAGGTTCAATCCCTTAATAGACACAAATGGCTATGAATGTATCCGGAAGATTGCTCCTGCTTTACCATTACCTCATGGACATGGTGGGGAGAGGAAGAATCCCACTCATATTTCCCAAGTTAGTACAATATTCCAGAGACTAGCTACCAAAGAGAGTTGTCAGTCGGTGAATTACTTAAATGAGTGAGATGTATTGTATCCCCTTGCATGAAGAAGAAATTCTAAGAAATGTCAGATCTGCTAGACAATCTCAATGATCAACTAAAACTTTGCCTACTCGCATCCCCAACAGATTCCGCAAGAGAAGCAAAATTGATGCTTCCATCTTCAACACTGATTCTACTGTTACTGCTCCAGGACCTGCAGGCCGTCGACCAGCTAAGTCACTTCTGGGTCTAAGAATTCTACCAGTTACCAGTCATA
>NW_018235697.1:0-619 GCF_001263595.1 Phalaenopsis equestris
TGAAAAGATTGGAGGTTTAGAACGTAGACATGATTTAGATAGTGAGTATCTACAGAAGCAATTAGACTTTGAAATAGCTTACTACGAAGCTCAGGCCTGAAACTATAGAGGTGAGCCTAATGTTACTTTCCTGAGTGCCCCCGATATACTCAGTATCAGCCCAATCCACCTGCTAACCAAGCAGACAAAGATATAGTTTGGGATTTTGACATTTGATAGTAATTAATGTACTTTTACTTTTATTTTTGTAAGTTTTGTAATAGAAATAGATGTTTGTGTGTCAATAGTATCATTTTTATTAATATGTTGTAATTGGATAATTTTTAATTATTGTTATAATTGTTTGGTGTGGTAGTTGAAATTTGTTAAATTGTAATGTGATGTAATTTTTATTTTTTATCTTAATTTTTATTTTTCATTTTAATTGTAATTATTTTGGTTAGTATTGTGGATATGTTAGAAAATATTGTGTTTGTATAATGTTTAGTTTTGTACTTATTTCAGAATATCATTACCCATCAAATTCTCTAATAATTTATATGTGTCGAAAGCTCCTAATGTTACAGACCAGGTGAGGATGCAAAAATTTTAGAATGATGAAAATGCCTAAAATACTGAG
>NW_018235697.1:806-1349 GCF_001263595.1 Phalaenopsis equestris
AGGAATATTTTTGTAATGAAAATTAATTTTGTGGATTAAGATATTCAGTATTAGAGAATAAGACTATAGTTATCTATTTAAAGTAAAAGAAATTATATTTTGAAGTGTTAAGAATCTGGAAATTCATTTCAGAAGAAAAGATTGGGGTTCAATGATGTAAAAGCTATGAAATATTTATAAGGTAAAGGAATGCTTTGAGTTTCAAATTTATGAAAAGAAAGGTGATGTTCAAAATCATTAAAGGCTATCCAGATATAGTAATCCTCACTTGAAAAAGGAAAAAGAAAGGTTTGAAAAAAATCCCTGAAAAGAATAGAAAAATATATAGGATTGAAAGCAATTCAAATGAAGAAGAAAAAATAAAAGAAAGAAAAAAAATATGAAAGTGAGGAGAAGCTTGATTAGATGCCTAATAAAAAATTTGCTGCACTGGACCTACCTAGAGGGAAAACCTAAATACATTCCTGAACTTATATTTACTAGTAGTGTTCTCATGAAGTTCTCATTATTTGAATATTCTAAGTGACTTAATATTACCACATA
>NW_018235698.1:0-433 GCF_001263595.1 Phalaenopsis equestris
TCCATAATCCAAAATCCCAAAAATTCCAAAACTTCTCAAAAAATCCCAATAAATTTTAAATATTCACAATTTCATTTCTTTTGACTACCACATAACCCAATTTGGTCAATTTGACCATATTTAACCAAAATTCCCAAATTTCCATTTAAAGTCCCAAATTTCCCCAAATCCAACTCAAATGTCCACCAATTTGATCTCAATTGACCCCAATTCCAATCCTAAACTCAAATTCAGTTTTGATATGACCAAAATAAACCAAATCCAAGTTTAATTGGTCCATGATTTGAGCCCAATTTTGATTTGGGTCAAAACCCCAATTTTGACCATATGACTTGATCTCACCAAATTGAACCCATGGCATAGTCAATTGGCCCCAATTGATGTTGAAAAATCTTGATAACATTCATATACATCAAAATCAACCATCAATTGA
>NW_018235698.1:597-798 GCF_001263595.1 Phalaenopsis equestris
ACCATTTATAACAATCAATTTGGACTTAGCCCAAGGCTAACCCAAGCTAGACCCAAGCCTAGCCCAACATGACCAAATTGATTAAAGTTCAAAATTCCCTCAAATTGACCTTTCAATTGGACTCAAAACCACTTCCATCGTTCACCAAACTTGTTTCTTGTGATCACTTACACCAAATGCAACAATTATTTGGGCCAATTG
>NW_018235699.1:0-2588 GCF_001263595.1 Phalaenopsis equestris
GGAGAAAGGCCTATGTTTCCAATAAATGGACAATACATAAAGGCCTACTACGTGACATAACGACGATTGCCGCTGTTAGTTTGCCGCATACATATGAAAACTTTCCTTTTTTTGTGAACTTCACTAAGTTCTGGGGTTATTTATATGGCCTAAACAGTCTATGACCAGATAAAACTTTTTTTTTCTATCAATATCAAAATTCAATAAAAATTCTTAGTATCACATATTACATCCGTTCTTTTCTACATATATATATTTACAAGATAAAATATACGTTAATTGAACTATGTTTTGTTCTGATTCATAAACAATTCAAACTCGTTGATGTCTCCCTGTTAGTTTAAGGAGGAGATGTCAGGATCGCGGCTGATCTTTTCTTTTAAAGATGGTTTAAACCTTGCTTTAAACAAAGAAGATGTATCACAAGGCGGGATGATATGAAATTTGACAATGTTAATATAGAGTATGAAAATCCACTAATGGATGCTGTTGTAGAACAAGAAAAGGAGGGATTGCCCTCACTGCTTAAATTTAGTACTAGGATTCTCTCTTCCTCAAAAGGGAAAGAAATCATCAAAGAACAAGATCCAATGGAGGGGCCAAGCCGCCGTTTGCCTTCCATGGTAGCTACTTCGGCCGGAAATTTGATAATTGCCGATGAAGAGAAAATACCTTTTGCCTCGTTGTGGAGAACTCAGCGAAGAAATGCTGACCAAAAAAAACAAAGAGCTTTGGCCAAAGCCAAGAAAGAAAAAAAAAAGTTGTTTTCAATCCCAAAAGGGTACATGTATAATGTCAACATGAAGGAGACTTCTGATAGTCTGTCGTTGACAGAAGAGGAAGTACAATCGGTACAGTGTCCCGAACCATCACCAGTATAGGTTCACTCCAATTCTAGTTCGGTTTGTTCCACTTGTCATTCGGCAACACTTGAACAAGGACATTCTACCAGAGCCTTTGTAGAATGCCCAGGTTGCAATGTTTTACATCTTGGACAGTATCGTAATTATGATGATTACTTATCAGCTAATGAACTGATAAGATATGATGATTTGCCTATAGATGATGCAAATACAATTCAGCATTATCCATGGGATTTCTATCATGCGCCAACTCAAATTGAGGCGTATAATCCGGTGGGAATAATACCACCACTGACATGGCAACCGATTATTGATAATCGGTTAAATGATGAAAAACATTATCCAGTATATCCAAGCAAAGTTGAGCTTGCGAAGATCCATAACGTTAAATGCAATGTTTTTGAACATTTTGAAATAGTTGATGGAGATTATGTTAATATTCTGGAGGGATTGGAATTATACACAGAGGTCTTCTCTCTTACAGAGCAACAAGAGGTACTTGATTGTGTGTTTGATCTCCAAATCAGAGGCAAAGCAGGGTTGCTATCTGGGAGAACATATTCAGAACCTAAAAAATGGATGAGAGGCAAGGGTCGCATTACGATACAATGCGGCTATTGTTATAATTATAAAATAGATCGACAAAAAAATCTTCCAGGATTTTACAGCATGAGCAGGTGGAGCCAATTCCACCCATGATAAAATGGATGATTACACGACTGGTTCAATGGGGTATAATTCCAGCAAATTGTATCCCCAATACTTGCATAATTAACATTTATGAAGAAGGGGATTGTATCCCTCCACATATTGATCATCATGACTTTGTTCGTCCATTCTGTACAGTCTCTTTCATATCAGAGAGCAGTATGCTATTTGGCACAGATATAGACATAATCGGTCTAGGAGAATTCTAAGGATCTGTTGAGATTTTGTTACCAAGAGGATCTGTCCTGATTCTGAAAGGAAATGGGGTTGACATAGCAAAACATTGCATCCCTGGAGTTCAACACCGTCAAGTGTCAATAACTTTCAGAAGAATGAGTGACGATAAAACCCCCTATGGATTTCAGCTAGAGTTGGAGCTTGAACAGTTGCAGCCATATGAGTTATAAACTCATTGCACCACAAGGCTATCTCAAAACAACAGCCTAGAAGGTCAGCTTGTTTAGAAACTCATAATAATGTTTGCAAGAAGATCTTCTACTGGCAGACATACAGATGTGCAAATGTGTAGCCAGCGATATGAGGACAGTTTTTTTGTACTTTATATTATGTACTCATGGATGTACTAGTAATGCGAATATCATGATGTACTTTTCATCTTTTGAGATATATACATGATATATTGTAAAAATGACTGTATGAATCAGTAACAGAATTTTACAACAGACAAATTAAATTTGCCAAATAAGTTTTCTCTCAATTTTGAAAATTTCTTGCTTGTATAGCGTGACCTCGTTCAGTTTACATCCCCACAGAATAACACAATTTACACAATTTTGTTTTCTGTGATATCCCTATGGGGTCACAAACTCTATATGATATTTGCAAATAAATCTTGCAAATTTTTTTAAAAAAATAACATAAATTTCTACACATTCAGCTTTCTAAAACACAGGATATTTTAAATTAGTCTGATAACTCTGATTTACTGTTTTCAAAAATTGATCCAATAATTTTAATTTTCACTTTGAATCAGTTCAATATTTCTGATTCATAATA
>NW_018235699.1:2606-2846 GCF_001263595.1 Phalaenopsis equestris
AAAAATTGATCTAATAATTTTAATTTTTACTTTCAATCAGTTCAATATTTATGATTCATAATTGATCCAATAATTTCAATTTTCTCATTGAATCAGTTCAATACTTCTGATTCATAATTGATCTGATAATTTCAATTTTTACTTTGAATCAGTTTAATACTTCTGATTCAAAAATTGATCTGATAATTTCAATCTTTACATTAAATCAGTTCGATACTTCTGATTCATAACTTTTCAAAA
>NW_018235699.1:3285-4784 GCF_001263595.1 Phalaenopsis equestris
ATTTATGCTTTTCCCAAATTGATCAGATAATTTTCACTTTGAATTAGTCCGATATTTCTAATTCACATTCTTCAAGAATTGATCCAATAATTTTAATTCTTATTTAAGATCAGTCCTACATTTCTGATTTTTTCTATTGAAAGTCAGTTCCAAATGTCTGACTCTCCTTTGATATCAATATTTGTATCTTGAATTCCCATTTTTTAGGTCAACCCTTACATGTTGATCCCTATTAAAAAATTCCCAGCGGAAACAAATAGCATACACAAATTCACACTTCTTTCTATGTCTGATGACTTAGAAATCTATATTAGTCTTTTTGATCTTGTTGGTCAACACGAATACGTGCAGTGTGCTCGCCCAGCACACCACACCTATTTGGGGTCCATTTGTTGACCTCACTTTTGGTTGAGGTCTAGAAACTTCTTTAGTAGCCTAGGTCTAGCCATAAGGTCTAGCCATAAGACTTTCCTATTGACTAGTCTTAGAAAATTAGAAAAAGGTACCCTCATAATTAGAAATTCAAAACTCTTCTCTTTACTCCATTTGAAGTTCCACATATTGGTCCTAACCTCTAGCATTTAGTAGGTAAGATCATTATGAGGGAACTCAAGGACAGTTCCTATAGGACTACTTGGCCTTATGAATACCCCCAAAATACCCTGGTTAAGACCAATACATAAGAACCCAAAATAGGGATTTCATTGATCCATGGTTCATTTAGAATGGATATCTATCCAATTCTACTTGAAATGTTCATCTTGGGTCTTTTGTTGCAGACACCTCCAAATTACCTAACTACTCTTGGGACACTTCTTTAACCCAAAATCCCAAAAAAATTTTAAAATTCTCAAAAAATTCCAATAAATCCCAAATATTCCCAATTTTATTTCTTTCAAACATAACCCAATTTGGCTAATTTGACCATCTTTAACTGAAATCCCCAAATTGCCCTTTAAAGACCCAAAATTCCCCAAATCCATCCCAAATTTCTATCAATTTGATCTTAATTGACCCCAGTTCCCATCCTAAACTCAAATTCACTTTTGATATGACCAAACTAAAACAAATCCAGGCTCAATTGGTCTATGATTTGAGCTCAATTTTGATTTGGGTCAAAACCCCAATCTTGACCATATGACTTAATCTCACTCAATTGAACCCATAGCCTAGTCAATTGGTCTCAATTAATATTGCAAAAACTTTAGAACATTCTTACACATCAAAATCAACCATCAATTGGCCTTGATAAAGCCTCAAATTCATTTGATTTTGGCCTAAATCCAAAATTCCCAAAATTAGCCCCAAGATTGGCTAACACCCCAAATCTCAACAATTGAATGCCTTAGACCTCAAATTGGCATCCAATTTTTGTTGAAAATCCTTTATAAGGTCATTTGTGACCAAACACAATAATCAATTTGAGCTTAGTCCAAAGCTAGCTCAAGTTTGACCCAAATTAGCTCCATATGCCTAATTTGGGTCTAAATCCAAATTTT
>NW_018235699.1:6279-53304 GCF_001263595.1 Phalaenopsis equestris
ATTGGTTTCGCAGACCAAACGGATGTCATAACTTTCTCTAGTTTATTTGATCGAGCCTCACCCTCAATTCTTGTGTTCATCCTTCGGGATAGATACAGGATTTGAGGTAAAGCGCTCTTTCATCTAAACTATAAAAATTATGGGGTCAGTTTGACTTCATCTTTTTCAAAACTAAGATTTTTAAAACGTCCTTCTGAAGCGGGCAACGGGATTTCAATTCTGATGACCGACAGCTTCTTACGGGCAAACCCCACACCAAAAATAGTGCCGACAATTACTTAAATTTTTTCTAAAAATCTCACTATGGTATTTACTTAAATCCAACTTATATTATTTCTGAATTTAAACTTTACTACAATAGATCATAACTTTTACATAGTGCTAAAATTACTTGAGGACAAGTAATAATTAAGTTTGGGGGATTTTGACCAAAGGAAAATATGTTGAGATTTTTATACTTATTTTACACTGTTTTTGATGATTTTGCACTTTAAAGAAAGGTATTTTTGATGAATTAGGGTCGTTGGAGCAAAACGTTGCAAAAAGGAGCAAATTTTGAGCGAAAAGGACCAAAATGTGAAGATTTGAACTAGGGCACCGACGGCGAGAATTTCCCGAGACTCCAGATTAAATAATTTAGAAGGCCTGCCGACGGCGCCATCTAGGCTGCCGACGGCGAGATCGGCGGTCGAGGCGGTGATGTCCAAAAGTGCATTGAATGTGAACAATTTTTGGAGCGATGCTTAGCCAACTCTTGGGAAAACTCATCCACATCCTTAAAAGAAGACTTTGACCAAAAACAACAAGGGAGAGGCTCCAGAGTTCGAGGAGTTGGAAGGTTAGAACAGCGTCCAAGAGCCCCAGTAGTGTGTAGAGAGGATAATTATGAGGAATTCTTCGAGAGATTGTAAGAGTAGAGGGAAAGTGAGAGATTTATTCCACCTTGTCGCTTCGAAGAGGAATTTTTTTTGCTGTAAAGAAAGGAAGAAATTCAGAGGTGCTTTGAAGAGTTTTCTTGTGGAGGAATTAGAGACAAGTGTTATTTACTTGTTGTAGTTTGTTTGACTTTGCTTTTATATATGAATTCCGAGTTTTGTTGTGTCTTCCCCATGACTTCTAAGTAGTTTTCTCTATCTTTCTCCTTGTCTTGAGATTTATGAAATAGTGATTTGAATTGGTTGAGCCATGAAAATGTTAAAGAAGTTGTGATGATCTTTTCACTTTGATCTTAATTTACTTTCAATCTGGCCAATTAATTTGTTAAAATATGTTGAATTTTACAACTAAAGTGAAGATTACATCCAAGATTCAGGGAGGTCAAAGCCCTTAGAAGTTTGGTGCAAATAAATAGGGAAATAAAATTATCAGGCGTAGAATTGGAGATTTTATGGTGACATACTAAAATCCTCAGTCTTATCATTTGGGTGCTGAAGTGTAGACGTTATCCCTCAGGAGAGGGGAACTTGGGAGCTCCGAAGTGATAGCTGGTATCCTCCCAGCCTCGCCGCCGCAGATTCAGTAAACAAGCGTAGGATTAGTCAATGTTATTTATGCCTGGACCAAAGGATAAAGAATAGGTATGCTTCTATTTAGCACAATACAATTTGAACTGATTCACTTTATCCATTGACTATAATTTCTTGACAAGGAGAAGGATGTTTTTTATATATTGAATAAAAAACTTAATTAGTAATTAGTATAATTAGTTATTTAAGAGTTACATATTTATTTCAATTGCCTATTAGTGAAAGAAAAACAATTTGAATTATATTGTTGTGATTAAGTATTGATTTTCTAAAATCTTAGTTCGTAGTTCTAATATTACTCCCTTTGGGATTAATATCTAGGACTTCATTAGAGCCCTATATTACTTGAGTGATACGTATACTTGCGTGATAAGTGTGAATTTACCATTATTGAATATTTTATATATACATCTTTATCGAATCTATAACCGTTGTTAAGTTTTTGGTGCCGTTGCGAAGGAATTAAATCTTTTAGCAGCAGTATTAATTACTTGTATTTTTAAGCATATATAAAGTTGTTGTCAGTTGGAAATGACAATCTCAATGTATATAACAAACATTTACATTTATGGCGACTCCCAACTTGTCATCCAGCGAGTCGCCGGAAAATACATAATTTTGAAACCAAGATTCACAGAATACCATCAGTACACGATGAAGCTCCTTGAGCAGATTCTTGATACAACTTTCTACTGGATTCTTAGGGGATATAATGCCCATGTTGACGCTTTAGCAAAACTTGCTAAGAAAATGGCGTGTCCCCCGGAGGCCTCCATTGAAGTCACAGTGCAAGGAAGACGATTCTTGTCTTGGATAGACTTCAAAACTCTACATAAGCTTGGAAAAGAAGAAATAAAAAATACAGTTGCAGACATCAATGAAGATTGGCGCATGCCATTAATAGAATATTTGCATATTGGAAAGCCGCTAGAAGACAAGTCTTAGGCTCACCACATCACAAGAAGGGCTATGTCTTACGCCCTGATGGGAAATGTTCTCTACAGAAGATCATTCGACCAGATGTGGCTACGATGTTTAAGCAGAGCCGAAGCACAAAATATACAAAATATTGTCAAATATTGTCAAAGAAGTACATGTCGGATTGTGTGAGGCTCACTAGTCAGGACCGAAAATGAAGATGAAGATTAAAAGACTAAGGTATTATTGGCCAGCAATGATGTTCGATTGCATGGATGCAGCCATAAGATGACACCAATGCCAAGTGCATAGGGTGGTCTTACACCACCCTCTGAATGTGCTACACCCAACTGTTGCCTCGTGGCCATCCGAGTGTTGGTACACATATATAATAGGTCCGATAGACCCTCCATCTTCCAAAGGACACAGGTTTATACTTGCCACTACAGATTACATCTCCGAATGGGCAGAGGCAGTACCGTTAAGTGAGGTTACAACACAGCACGTCCTTCAATTTTTCAAAATCCAAATCATCTACCGTTTCGGAGTACCGCAAAGAATAATTTCCGATAATGCGACAGCTTTCAGAAGCACAAAGATCATCAATTTTTTCAAAAGACATGGGATAGATTGGAGATACTCTACGATTTACTATCCCAGAGCAAATGGTTTGGCTGAGGCTTTCAATAAAACAGCTTTTCAAGGCTTTCAATAAAACAGCTGTACAAATTTTAAAGAAAATACTGGATGAAAATAAAAGGGATTGGCACGAGAAACTATTAGAGGCCTTGTGGGCCAACCAGACGACTTTCAGGACTCCCACTCAGTGTACACCCTATATGCTCGTGTACGGAGCCGAGGCCGTGCTACCGTTAGAAATCCAGACAGACACCATAGAAATCCAGACACCATCTCTCAGAGTCGTCATTGCCAATCAACTCACAACAAAAGAAAGCGCAAAACTCAGATTTGAAGAACTGGAAAATCTTAAGGGAAAACGACTAGAAGCACAACAACATTTGGAGCTTTACCAGGCAAAGATGGTACAAGCCCATGACAAATTGCTCCGCCCAAGGACAATCAAAGTTGGTGACCTCGTACTTGTGCTCAAGAGCCCTATTCTTGCATGCCGCAAAATAGGTGAAAAATTCAAGCCAACTTGGGAGGGACCATTTGTCATTGAAAGGTCTATACAGGAGGAGCCTACTAGTCAGTGGACTTCCAGGGTGAATGACCCATGTTACCAATAAACGGATGATATCTGAAAACATATTACGCAACATGATGTCGCTTGCCTCTGCTTGCTTTGAAACTTTAAAATTTTGATTGTTTTGGGGTTATCTATATGACCAGATGTCTATGACCGGGTCCAAATTTATGTAACAAAATTAACCTCAACATAATAAATTTTTTTTGAAAATTACACACTTAAGAAAAAATATCAACCAATTAAAATTAAAACTTTAAAGACATATTTTGAAAAATGAAATGTGATAAAAATCTTTTGAGTGGATTCTCTCATTTTCAGAGTTTCTTACTCTTTGTGCGCGCAACACAACCATCTTTATCTGCATTATCTCTCTTCACATCCCCGCAAAATTTTGCATTCTGCAGAAAACCCCACAAAGCTCTACAAATCTTCTTCAACAAAATCAACATTTCTACATGACACACTTCTGCAAATTCAACACTACAAGCTCTTTTTAAATTTCAAATCTCATTTTTGAATCACTACCTAAATTATGATTCTCATCTTTTGAGGTCGATACCTAAATTTTGACTCTCTTCCTGAGATTGATACTTAAATTTCAATTCTTATTTTTGGATTAGTACGTAAATTATGATTTCGATCTTTCGAGGTCAATACCTAAATTTTGGACTCTCCTCTTGAGATTGATACCTAAATTTCAATTCTCATTATTGGATCAGTACCTAAATTCTGATTCCTATCTTTCGAGATCGATACCTAAATTTTGACTCTCTTCCTGAGATTGATACCTAACTTTCAAATCTCATTTTTGGATTAGTACCTAAATTCTGATTCTCATCTTTTGAGGTTGATAACTGAATTTTAACTCTCTTCTCGGAATTGATACCTAAATTTCAATTCTCACATTTTCAAGTCAGTACCTAAATTCTGATTCTCATCTTTCAAGGTCGATACCTAAATTTTGACTCTTTCCCTGAGATTGATACCTAAATTTCAAATCTCATTTTTGGATCAGTACCTAAGTTTTAATTCCGATCTTTTGAGGTTGGTACCTAAATTCTGATTCTTTTTTTCTTGTTGGAATTGATACATAAATTTCAATTCCCACCTCGGGATCAGCATTTTCGTATTGATTCTCATCCTCTAGAAATCTTTAAAATTTCATAACTCAAAATCCACTGTTGAATCCCTAGTGAGAGTCCCTATTTCTTGACTTGATCAAATATGCACTTGTCAGTATCCCCGCGAAAATAAAAAAAACACACACACACAACTCTACACATACTTCCGGGTCTGTAGAATTAAGAGTTTGTATTGGTTTTTGTTGATCTCGTCGGTCAACACCAATACCCGCGGTGTGCTTGCCTAGCATACCACACCTATTGGGGGTCCATTTGTTGACCTCACTTT
Source organism: Phalaenopsis equestris (assembly GCF_001263595.1). Taxonomy (NCBI): domain Eukaryota; kingdom Viridiplantae; phylum Streptophyta; class Magnoliopsida; order Asparagales; family Orchidaceae; genus Phalaenopsis; species Phalaenopsis equestris. Next base: position 11,344 of record NW_018235699.1, read on the forward strand.
TGGTTGAGGTTCAGTTTTTCCTCTTTAGTAGCCTAAGTTCTAGCCATAGGACTTTCCTATTGACTATTCTTAGAAGACTAGACAAGAAACCCTCAATGTTAGAAATTTCAAACTCTTCTCTACTCAACTTGAAGTTCCACATATTGGTCTTAACCTCTAGCACTTAGTAGAGGGGTTCACTATGGGGGAAACTCAAGATGAGTCACCCTTAGGACTGTTGGACCTTAGGTTTGACCCTGGGTGTTGGTCTAGGGCTAAGGTACTTGTTTGCACTCACAATCACTCATTACCCTAAACCAGAACTTCTAGGCTTTGGTCCCTTGATGCTTTTGGGAGACTCCTGTAGGTGGTTCCTAAAGCCATTTGCCCTAGGCTAGGGTTTGGCTAAGACCACTACATAGAGGTCCCAAAATGGGGTTTCTATTGGTCCATGGTATTGGTCCATGGCTTATTACTCCAACTCTACTAAGATACCCAACCTACCTTATTGCCCCTAAATTCCCCAAACTACCCAAATACCCTTGGGACCCCAAATTTGGCCAAAATATCCAAATCTAGACCAAATACCCAAACTTGTTCAAAAATCATTTCAAATACCTTGAAAACACCTAAATTACCCAAAATCCCCAAATTGGCCAAATTACCAAAATACCCCTCTTTGGCCCAAAATTCCAAAAATTCCAAAAAATCTCAAAAATTCCCAAAAACTCTCAAATATTCCCAATTTCATTTTATTTAACTATCACATGACCCAATTTGGCCAATTTGACCATTTTTTATCAAAACCCCCAAGTTGCCCTTTAAAGGCCTAAATTTCACCAAATTCAACTCAAATGTCCATCAATTTGATCTCAATTTACCCCAATTTTAATCCTAAACTCAAATTAACTTTTGATATGTCCAAAATAGATCAAACCCTAGCTTAATTGGCCCATGATTTGAGCCCAATTTTGGTATAGGTCAAACCCCCAATTTTGGTCACATAACCTAATCTCACCAAATTGAACCCATAGCCTAGTCAATTGGCCCCAATTAATGTTGAAAAATATTTATAACATTCTTAAAAATCAAAAGTAACCATCAATTGGCCTTGGTGAAGCCTCAAATCCATTTTATTTTGGCCTAAATCTAAAATTCCCAAATTTAGCCCCAAATTTGCTAAGTCCCCAAATTTCACCCAATTGGTTGCCTTAACCCCCAAATTGACACCCAATTCATGTTGAAAACTCATAATGAGGTCCCTATTGACCATTTAAAATAATCAATTTGGAATTATCCCAAGGCTAGCTCAAGCTAGACCCAAGCCTAGCCCAACATGACCAAATTGATTAAAATTCAAAATTCCCTCAAATTGACCCTTTAATTGAGCTCAAAACCACTTCCATCCTTCACCAAAGTTGTTAATTATGATCATCCACACCAAATGAAATATTTATTTGGGTCAATTGACATGGATAGCCTATACCAAACCCAAGATTTGGTCATTTTCACCCACTTGGACCCATGCACTAAATGTGACCTAACCACCCTAAAGCAACCAAATTAACTCCACCTCAGCCATCAGTTGACCCCTAAGGCTGAGCAAAAGCACATCTAACCCAAGCTAGATGAGCCATGAACCAAAATTACCACAAATTAAGGGATCTTATTCTCAAAAATACACATGCTTAAGATATCCTTTCCAAATCAAAACACATTTGCATTAAATTGTTGTGATAGATTCCTCTGGATGCCCTGAGCACCTAGCCACCTCCCCCTGGCTGGCCGACTAGCCTAGTGGTTGGAAAATGGCCAAACCTAGAGCCACCCCCATGGAGCTTCACCCAAATCAAACCTAGAGGCAAGCTCATCCAAATTGAATTGTAAAGCTCCTTTGCCCTCCACCTAAGCACCACATTACACCCCCTAATTGGCCATGACATCAACCATAACCCCATTTTTATAAAAGGTCACCTCCATGGCCGTTAAACTAAGTGCTGAAAATTTCTTTAAGAGAGCCTCCCAAACTTCTCACAAAAGCTTCTCTGAGATCCCCTCAATGCAATCCAACCCTCCTCCCCCACTAAATTCCACTGTGGAAGTTTAATTTTGAGCTCAAACCTTTGCCCAAAAGCAGGACAGAACTCATTACACCTCCACACCCCACCAAACTTAAATTAACTCTACCCACACCTTCACAACAGTGAAAGAAGCAAAAGCCCTATCAAATTACCCTCTCACAACCCTCTCACAGAGCCTCTGAGCCTCTACTATAGCTCTAAACCAACACCTAAATCTGATCGTGATCAAAATCATATTTAGGCCTCACACCACAGCAAGAGATTTAATCCCTAGCCTCCTTGGACCCCAACGAACGTGCCAAGACCCTCTGATTGAAACTTCACTTCTTAGAGCAAAGGTATAAAACTTCTCTCCCTTCTGAGCCTATTTTGATTCTCCATTTTATTAGGCTTAATTGAATTTCATGATTACCATATGGATATGTTCGCCTCACTTAGACGAGTCCATAGGATCAAACCTGAGGTGATTTGGTTGAGTCTAGGCTGAGATCTTAGAGTTTTAGTGTGAGTCTGAGATCTTAGAGTTTTAGTGTGGATGGTCATGGGATAACTCTATCGGGGACTATGAAAGGGAGCCGTTTGATCAAATGTGTATCGAATGGACGACCAAGATGAAGTTGGGCAGTGCTTCTTTACACAAACAGCGGGACACGTGGCTGCTAGAGTGGACGGCGACGTCAAATGCGAGCGCGCCGCATGGAGCTTCGGAGCCGTCGTAGGTTGACAGGGTGCCACATGGATAAGTAGAAAAATTCGGCTTTTTCTATTTATTTAAACTCCCTTAACTTCAAAAATCCATAACTTTGTGTAGAAAAATCATAAAAATAAAATAAAAATACCCACTTGCACAGTGAACAGAGGAGAATAATGTGGAAATAATTTTAAGTCCATGTGATGCATATTTTATTTTTAATTAATTAAATACTGATTTGAATCTTTTGATTCTCCATGAATGTAGACTTATCATCATAGCTTGAATTTTTTGGCATATTGTAGCCTCTGTTAAGAAGAACATTCTTTAATTTTTCCAAAGTCAGAGGAGGTCTCTAGATAAAGGATCACATTTTTCAAGTCTATGTGCATTATTTGCTTAAAATAATCATGGAAATTAGCATATTAATTAGAAAATTCTAAGAAAATCTTGTAAGGTCCACTGTTACCAAAGGAGCTTTTAGAAATAATTTCATTGGTCAAGTCATTTAAAACGTACTCAATTTTCATATTCTCTAAATCATTAAGGAAATTAATTTTGAAAGATATAAACATTTAAATACTTCATTTTTGATCTTCACCATTAATTATGATCAAGAGAACTCACCATAAAAATTTCAAATATTTTGAGTTCATTTGATAACTTAAGTTGATTTTTAAAGATAAACATCATTTTTGGCATTTACATGATTTTTAAAAATCAAAATATAACTCAAAAATTTATAAAAACTTATTTTTTGAGTTCGCTGTGATCAGGGATATTTTCTAAAAATAAAATAATATTTAAAATAAAAACTTCATTTTTAGCCTTTTTTTAAATATCTAAAATAATTAAAAAAATCCATAAAAATCACAAAAATAATAAAGCTCATAGAAATGTTCTAAATTGCTTTCTAATCACTCAGGAACAACTAGAATATTTTTTTGGTTTTCTAAACAAAGATATTGAATTTTAAAGCTTAAAATGATTTCTAAAGGCTAAAAATGGGTTTTCATTAAGGATAATTCCAATAAATCAAATAAAATTTAGGAAAATGTAAAATCTTCTTCTTTGAGTTCTCTGACCTCAGGGAGACTTTTCAAAAATTTGAAACTTAATTTTCCACATTTAAAATATTTTATATTTAGTAAATGCCCCATAACATAAAATATTTCTTAAGATTCAACTAAAATTCAAAAGATCATGAAATTTGGTCTAAATGCTTCTTTGGTCTAGGTATACCTCCAATAAAATTTTCAAGGGATTAGGAGTCACCATGGTCAAGTTAAGAATTTTCTTTGAAAAATCTTATTTTTGTATGAATATAATTATATAAATAAATTAATTTTGAAAAATCACATTTTCTCCTCTGATATCTTAATTGACCCATGAATGAGGTAGGATAAAAATTTCAAAGTCATTTGAATTGAATTTGACAAATTATGAAGTGTTAGAGCCATAGGGGCAAATGTTTAATTTTGGAAAATTAGCCTTAACTAACATTTAGGCTTAATTTAAGGAGGGAAATGGGTAACCTCTTATCCTAATTTGGATGTTTGAAACACAAGAGGTTGATTGGTTGAAATCAACCTCACTTTCTTAATTGAAAAGATAAGTTAATAAATTTCTAAATTATTAAAATTTGGGAAGTTTATTAAAATAAAATAAACCAAGGACTTAGGGGTATGACTTTTGAAGTCAATAATTAATCAATTTAATACCCTTATTTCGATTTTCAAATAAAATTCAAATCATGAATCATGACCACCTAAAGCCTAATCTTTCTACCATTTTCAAAACTAATTAGGACACTCACCTAGGTCTTAAAGGCTTAGTAGTGACTTAAGCTAAATGAAGTTTCATTTAAATGAGGATTAGAAAAGTAAATATTATTTAAAATTAAAACATCTTTCAAACACTACAAGCCCAATTATAACCAAATTTGGCTAAGTGTTCTAATAACACTAACTTGTCTCTTTAAGGGTCTTCACCCACATAATTTTGAAAATTAAATTACATATGATAATTACCTTACTCTTAGGGATAATTGAGACATCAGTGCTCACTGAGCATTAAGGGTATTTATAGGATGAATTATTAAGCAACATAATAAGTTTAAAAAAACTCGAGATTTTTCACCAGACAATGAGAGAGTAGCACGGACCTGCTTCTTTCTCTAGATCTGTTGGATATCATGAAGATCTCCTAAACTTAATATGTTTTGCTTGACAAAATCATCCTTAATTAAACTCCTAAGGACCCACCAAGATATGACATATGGTTAGGAAAACTACCAAAACCTTAATTTTTTTCTATATATATATTGCCTTAACATGCATTTTAAGTTTCAGGTGGTGGAACGAGAAGACTCGCTAGGTACGCTTTTATGATTTTCACCGTTTTCTTGTACTTTCATACTGTACTTTTATACGTGCAAATTTGCATGTTAAATAATGACGACACCCTGCATGAAAACTAAAACTATCAGGATAGCCACAAAACCAAAACCAAAACAAAAACCAAAACTAAAATGAACCAAAATAAAATTCACCGCCACAACATTCAAAATATAAGACAACTGAAAATTTAATCACAAACATCACACAAAACTACAATTGCAACTAAATTAAGATATCTCTACGATCGGGAATCCCTCGGAGGAGGGGAGGTAGCCTATGCTTTCTAACGAGGCTTCCCATGGTCTAAATGAAATTATGGAACTCATTAAGTTGAGTTTCGTAAGTTCATTTAGACTAAGTGAATCCAATAGAAAATAGTGGTGCTAGAATGAGGGAATCGTAAGATCCTAACCGGTGTCGCTCTAATTAACTTTAATATGCCCTCATAAAATTTAAAGAACTTCAATCATAGGGCCATCTAATTTGACAACATAACTCAACACACTAAAAAACTCAAACTCGTTGCGGCAAGGAGCTTGGAGCTAGCGTGGTGGGCAGCACAACCATCTTTAACAGCAAAATATGTCTTCCCTAGCTAAACCAATCTTCCTTCCTTAGATATAAACAAAAAAGCCATATGACCTCAAGGTTTCTTGCTTATGTAACATAAATCCTCATTTTAACTTTAGGCCATTGTATAGCCCTGTTATACAATATATGACCTAACTCGTCTTAGGATTCCGAGGTTGTCGTTTGTCACGACCTAAATCCTCACATCTTCCAGGCTATTTGTGTGATCATTTCACATGAATCTAAGACCTAACTAATAAAATTGGTAGGATTAAATACTTAAATTTTTCTCCTCAAAACTAAAGCCAAACATTAGGATAGCTTGGGAAGTCACCGGGGTTCTCCTCTGGATCCATGACATCCCCTAGTTCTTCCTCCTTTAGATTCTACAATAAAATGTTCCAAATTTGAACCAATCTCCTTTCACACCTCTACATCCGATCTCATTGAAAAGTCCTACCCTTTGAAACTCCTTGAAGATAATATTTCTTGATTTTTATCGAGAGTCTTCTTAGGTGACTTTGGTCATTTAAGATGTAATTAACTATAGGAGCTTGCCCTTATAGGAAGCATGTCTGAACACAGCTTAATATAAACCCTATTTAATTCTTTATATTAAATATAGGAACTTGTCAGCAAATACAAAGGTTTCGTAGAACAAACGGAAATCATATATTCCTTAGTTTATTTGATCGAGCCTCATCCTCAAGTCTTGTGTTTATACTTTGGGATAGATGTAGGATTTGAGGTACAACGCTCTTTCATTTAATCTATGAAAAATATGGGGTCAGTTTGATTTCGTGTTTTTTAAAAAACTAAATATATATGTATATTAAAACGACCTTCCGAAGCAGGCGACAAAATTTTGATTCCGGTGACAAAGAACTTCTTACGGGCAACTCCCCAAACCAAAAATAGCGCCTACACGCATCAAAATTGATGAACTTTCTCTGGTTAAAAATTCTAAATCTAACAGGATTTCTATAGTGAGACGTCATTGAAATTAAAACTTAATGACTCTTCCCTCATTTTTCACCCTAAAATGGACTTTAGAATCACTTTTTGGGAGTTATAAGGTGAAGAACCCACCAAAAAATGCCAAAAAACACCTTTTGAAATGTTTTAAGTCATTTTTTTCGTCGCGACACATCATGCACCGATTCTAGCACATTATGTGCCAACTCTTTGGAATGTGGCGCATCATGCGCCAGTTCTAAAAAACTCAAATTTTTGACTTCGTTTAAAAAAAATTTAAAATTCTTCTATAAAATTAGGTAAATAAAGTTATTTTAAAATATTTCCTCAATTTCAAATTTATCAAATACACATACTCTATAAAAACATAAATATAAATATATGTAAAATATTTCACACAAAAATTTAAAAGCAAAATAAACAACGATTAGTATCGGTTGCCTCCAACAAAAAGCTTGGTATAATGTTGTCAGCTCAACATTCCCAGTCTTTATTATGGGCGACCCAACATTATAATTTCTTTAAAACCTGATCTTTGACCATCAAATTATGGTTTCAATCTATGCTCATTTACTTTAAATATCCTTTTAGTTATAGGATCTTCTATATTAACAGCTCCATAAGGATAGACTTTTACAACTCTGAGTGACCCTTTCCACCTAGATTTCAGTTTTCTAGAAAATAATTTCAATCTTGTATTGTATAATAAAACTTCTTATCCATGTTCAAATTATTTTTTTATTATCTTCCGATCGTGCCATTCTTTCAATTTTTATATTATAAATCCTAACAATATCGTAAGATTCATTTTTAAGTTCTTCAAGCTCATTTAATTGCAATAATATTTTCTCACCAGCTTCTTTCAAATTGAAATTGAATTCCCAACAAGCTTTATGTTCCAATTATACTGGCAAGTGACAAGTCTTCCCAAAAATAAATCTACAAGGGGACATACCTATAAGTGTCTTATAAGCTATCTTGTATGCCCATAATGTCGTATCTAATCTAGCAGACCAATTTATTTTATTAGGATTTACACTTTTTTCCAAATATCTCTTAATTTCATGATTAGATACTTCTGCTAAACCACTAGTCTTGCGATGATAAGCAGTTGTAATTTTATGCATTATATTCTATTCTTTTACCAATCTTGCAATTATTGCATTTCTAAAATGAGATCCTCCATCGATAAAGGTATTTCATTTTTTTTTAATATTACCTACTCTCTAACACCAATCACATGTTTAAAAACATTTTTAAACACTTCGAGTATCACATCAAGCTAAAACAATTGCTTCAATCCATTTTGAAACATAATCCACTGCAATCAATATATATATATATATATATATATGTCCTCCAAATTCAGAATCAATACATTTTTGGATAATTTCTTAAATTTCTTTGTAAGGCATAAATCATCTCATTACTAAATCTTTGGATTGTTTATAGATATGGTGGTCATCCAAAAAATAAGACTTTGCATCATGAATGAATTCTTTTTCTTGTTGTTTTTTTAATCCATATGGTAAGATACCACTAATAATATAATTTATAATATCAGCATACCAAGGTATTTCCCATCCTTCTATAGCATAAAGTTGTTTATCATAAATAATATCACAAATTTCTTTTTCTATGTCAAGTATTTCTTCTTATTCTAGCCTAGAAAGATGACTAACAATTTGATTATCAGTCCCTTTCCTATTGACTACTCCAAAATCAAACTCTTGCATCAGAAGTACCTATCTAATTAATCTTGGTTTCACATCCTTCTTTTGCATCAAATATTTAATAGTCGAATGGTCAGTATGCATAATACATTTAGCTCCAATCAGATATGATCTAAACTTATCAAAAGCATACACAATGGATAATAACTCTTTTTCAGTGGTGGTGTAGTTAATCTGAGCATCATTAAGAGTCTTACTAGCATAGTATATAACTTTAAAAATCTTATCATATCTCTACCCTAATACAACTCTAATTGCATAATCAGTAACATCACACATTAATTCAAAAGGCCTCTCCCAGTCAAGTGAAACAATTAAAGGAGAAGGATGTTTTTTATATCAGTGATCAATTTTTCCGAGCAGTGATCAATTTTTCCTTTAAAGTTTCAAAGGCTTTAAGGCAATCTTAGTTGAAATGAAATTTTATATCTTTTTTCAGAAGTTGGCATAAAGGTTTAATAATTTTCTAAAAATCTTTAATATATTGCATGTAAAATCCAACATGTTCTAAAAGCTCCTAACTCCTCTTACATTAGTAGGCAGAGGTAAGTTTGATCTAACTTGAATTTTTATAGGATCTACTTCCATACAATTTTCTGAAATTTTATGCTTAAGCACAATTCCTCCTGCAATCATAAATTGATATTTTCCTCAGTTTAATACGAGATTAGTCTTTTCACATCGTTCAAGAAATTTATTTAAATGATTTAGACATATTTCAAATGAAGTTCCAAACACAGAAAATTTCAAATGAAGTTCCATTTCAAATGAAGTTCCAAACACAGAAAAACTGTTTATAGACACTTTAATCCTTTTTTCAAATAAATCACTGAAAATTGACTTCATACATCTTTGAAATTTTGCAGGTGCATTACATAATCTAAAGGGCATTCGCTGAAAAGCAAAAGTTCTATAAGGACTAGTAAATGTTGTTTTCTCCTAATCCTCTGGAACAATAAATATTTGATGATAACTGGTATATCCACCTAGAAAATAAAAATATCTGTGCCCAGCCAGCCTATCCAACATATGGTCCAAAAAGGGTAATGGTCCAAAAAGGGTAAAGGGAAATGATCCTTCCTGGTGGCAAACTTTAATTTTCTATAGTCTATGCAGATTCATCATCGAGTGACTTATCTTATTGGTATTAATTCATTATTCTCATTTGTCACTACAATCACTCCTCCTTTCTTTGAAATACAGCAAATTGGACTCGCTTAAGAACTACCTGAAATAGGAAATATTATTCCAACATCTAACCATTTTAAAATTTCCTTCTTAACAACTTCTTTCATTATTGGATTTTATCTCCTTTGAGGATCAACTCTTTTTTCATGTTGATCTTCTAAAAAAATTCTATGCATACAAATTGAAGAACTAATTCCTTTAATATCAGCTAATGTCCATCCAAAGGCTTTCTTATATCTTTTCAAAGTTTCCAATAACTATTATTTTTGTTGATCAGTTAATTTTGAGGATACTATAGCATGTAATGTAGATAAATCTCCTAAAAATGCATACTTCTAATGTGTAGGAAGTGTTTTCAGTTCTAGTTTAGGAGGTTTCTCAATAGATGAAATCAAATTCTTATTAATTTTTGTAAGATCTAACATTTCAAATTTTTGTTGAACATAATCGAAATCTTATTTACTCACTTTCATAAATTCATCTTAAATTTTATCCTCATTTTGATATTCCTCATATTCCTTTTCAAATTCCCTTTCAAATGTCTTTTTGAAATATTAATGGCTTAGATATTCATTAATATCCATTCTGAACCATTCAATCTCTTACTCTTTTGCAGGGTATCTCATTGATTTTTCAATATTAAATGTATCCTCTTGATCACTAACTCTTATAGTTAGTTCTCTATAGTTAGTTCTCCTTTTTGCACATCTATTAAAGCTCTTCTAGTGGCAAGGAATGGTTTTACTAAAATGATGGGAATTTCTTTATCTTCCTCCATACATAATACAATAAAGTCAACAGGAAAGATAAATTTATCAACTTTTACCAAAACATCTTCTATAACTCTTTCAGGATAGGTAATCAAATGATCAGTTAACTGAATAGTTATAGTTGTAGGTGAAATATCTCCTAAACCCAACCTTCTAAAAATTGATAAAGACATAAAATTAATAATAGCTCCTAAATCACATAAAGCTTTTCCAAAAAATCTTTTGCGAATAACACAATGAATTGTAAAACTTCCAGAATATTTAAGTTTTTTAGGAAGCTTTTTCTAAATTATAGTGTTACAGTCTTCAGTGAGTGCAACTTTTTCATTTTCTACAAACTTCTTTTTCTTATTAAGTATATCCTTCATGAACTTAACATAACTTGGCATTTGTTCTAAAGCTTCAACAAATGGAATATTTATCATTAATTTCCTCAATATTTCTAAAAATTTTAAAAATTGGTTATCTCTATTTTTCTGCTTCAATTTTTATGGAAATGGAGGTGGTGGTCTTTTGATAGTGACTTTCATTGGTTTAATAGGACATTCCGACTCAAAATGAAAATTTTCACCATATTTTTCATTTTTCACCTCATCTTTTTAATCTTCAACTTCTACTTCTTTTTAAACTCTGTTTTCGAATTACTTTCCATTTCTCAGTTGAATAGCCTTAATTTGCTCTTTGTTCTGATCTTTAGGATTTACTTCAACATTATTAGGCAACATTCTTGGAGGACTATTGCTATGTGCGATAGCAATACATCCCAATTGATTTACCATGATTCTAATTGTAGCTCCTTGACGTTGTAATTGACTGTTCATTTATAATATTAATTCTTCCATTGACAAGTTTTTCTCCTTACTCTTCAAATTATTAAAACCTGGAGTGTAATAAGGTTTATAAGTTGGATTTCTTTGATTGTTGGAGTTATCCAATGGGTTCGCAGTATTGTTTCTCAATTGTGGATTTGCAGCATTGAATTATTGTTACTCCAACGAAAATTTGGATGATTCTTCCAATTGAGATAATTTTTGAAGAGTTATTGGAGGCACCTCTTAGAAAACTGACATTATGCTTTATTTAGAGCAAAAATTGCTCAGAAAAAGATGTAATTAGAGGGGGCTAGAAGGTAATTTAGTTTACTTGAGTGTTCTATTGTTTAGTGTGGTGAGTCAGTGCGGTTTTTTCTTAAGAGTTGTTAAGAGAGGGAGAGAAGTGAGAGATTTCTTCTTCCATACATCTTTAAAGAGAAAATCAAGAGTCTTGTAAAGAGAGAAAGAGTTCAAGAGAGGCTACAAGGGATTTGCTTTGAGAAAGAGTTAAAGATAAGTGTATGTTTTTTTATTATTATTGTGTAAAATTTCCTTTATTTATCAAATTCATATTTTGTTGTATCTTTCTCATGAGGTCTGAGTAGTTTTCTTTGACTTTCTCCCTACTCTGAGATATGGTGAATGAAGATATAATTTTGATGTGTCAATTTAAAAATTTAAAATAAATTGTGATGATTTTTCCACTCTATTCTTAATTTACTTTTTGATCTGGCCAATTGAAATATTAAAATATGTTGTAAAACATATGATTTGATAAATGAAGTATGAGTTTTGCAACAAAGTGAGAATCACATTCAATTCTATGAAGGACTGTTTCGTTCATGGAATTGGGTGCAAATAAATAGAGAAATATTATTATTGAGCGAAGAATTGGAGATTTTAGGGTGACAGACTAAAATCCCCAATTTGGTCTTAGTGTTTAAGAACTAAAGCGAGAGTTAGCCTTCAGGAGAAGGGAAGTGGGTGCTCTAAAGTGATATTCATTATCTTCCTAGCCTAACTACAAATTTAGAGACTAAACATAAGATTAGCCAACGATTCTCAATAACACTTGACTCAGGGTAGCTAAGGGTAGAGAATTAAAATTTCTCCTATTTGTCACAATACAAATTCAAACCATTTATCACTCTTATTTAACCAAAAACTCATTGTAGTGGGAAAAATGCTTTCTCATGTTTGGTAACTTCATCACAGAAACATAGTTTGATAGTTATAGTTTAACTTTACTTTACAGTCTTGCTAATAGTTGATAATTTAGTTTTGATAGCAGCTTAAACATTTGAAATTAGTATAGTAAACTTTTTTTATTATTGTCAAATTCTTAATTTAAATTATAATCTCAAATTTAAACCTTCCTCATGGGTTCGATAATTGGGGCTTAAACAGAAAGTCATGTATTACTTGATAACGATATGTATACTTGCGTAGAATCCCAACATAAATTGCTTCAATTTCTTATTAATAAATAATAAACCAATTTTTTGGCATCGCAGCAAAGCGTAGTCAGCTTTATTAATTTTACACAACTATAATTTTTGGGATCAATTTTTTGGCTACATTGCCGGGGAAGGTAACGGTAAATTAAATAGATTTGGTAAATTAAGAAATTTAGCAATAAATATATAAAAAAATTAAAAATCATTAAAAATAATTTAAAAATTAAAAATCATTTACAAAATCATAAAAAAATCATTTAAGAGTATTTTTAAGAAATTTTTCTTTGCTTATTATATTTTTTTATGCATAGTAATTTATGTGTAGTATTGGATCTAAAGGTTTAATACCATAAGATTCATAATTAGAACATACTATTAGAAAAGTTTAAAAACAACAAAAAGAAATTAGAAATTTAAACGAAATGGCGCATAACTTAAATAATCAAATAAATGAAAATTTACAAAGACCTTTACAAGATTATGTTAATCCTACAACAGATGAACTTCACTTAACTATTCAAAATCCTGATGTTGCTACTAATTCATTTGAGCTTAAACCTGTTATTACCCAAATAGTACAAAATAATCATTTTGGAGGAACACCTACTGAAGATCCTAACTTACATCTTGCTAGTTTTCTTGAAATATGTGCCACTTTTAAATATGATGGAGTGTCTAATGATGATGTCAGGCTCAGACTTTCTCCTTTTTCATTAAGGAATAAAACTAAAGCTTGGTTAAATTCATTAACACCTAGATCTATCAGAACTTGGGGAGAGGAGAACTATCACAAAAATTTTTGGCTAAATATTTTCCATCCTTGAAAATTGCTAAGCTTAGAAATGATATTACATCTTTTCGTCAGTTCGAAGGGGAATCGATATATGAAGCTTGGGAAAGATTTAAATATATATTTAGGAGATGTCCACACAAAGCTTTACTAGATTGGTTAATAATTCAAACTTTTTACAATGGATTAGTAGGATCACTTATATCTATTATGGATGCTGCTACAGGTGGATCTTTAATGTCAAAACTTTTTGATAAGAAATATTCTTTAATAAAAGAAATGACTACTAACAATTTTCAATGTCCATCTGAACGGGTAAATCTAAAGATAGTAGCTAGTAATCATGATTCTGATGCAATGTCTATTTTAACATCTCAAATTGTTGTTATATTAAAAAAGATTGATCAAATTGGAGTGAACTATTCTCAAATACCACCAATGTTAGAGGAAAATTCCCTAGGACAGATAATTGATAATCAATCATTTTATGAAACTTTGAATGTTACAAATAATCGAAATAATAATCCCTCTTCTAATTATTATAATCCTGGATGGAAAAATCACCCTAATTTTATTTGGAATAATTATAACAATTCGGTCAATCCCTCAGGAAATTCAAATAACCAAGGGAATCCTAACTATAAACCTTATTATCCTCTTGGATTTAACAATAACTCACAAGTTAAGGAGGAGAAGTTGACTATGGAAGAAGTAATGTTGAACATGGGAAATCAAATACAAAATCAAGGGGCTATAATTAGGAATAATGAAAATCAATTGGTACATATTGCGACTGCACTTAGTAACATACCTTTGAGAATTCTTTTGAGTACTGTTGAAGTTAATTGAAAAGAGCAAAATAAGGATCAAATTAAAGTTATTCAATTATGAAGTGGAAAAGAAGTGGAAACAAGAATCTAAAGAGAAACTGAAGTTGAGGAGGAGAAGGTAGAGATTGAAAATGAAAATGATGAAACTAAACCAATACAAATTTCCTTAAAAAAATTGCTACCTATGTTTCCTCAAAGATTGAAACAGAAGAATCAAGATAAACAATTTACAAAATTTTTTGGAAATCCTTAAAAACTTAACGATAAATATTCTTTTCACTGAAGTTGTTGAAGAAATGCCAAGTTATGTGAAATTTATGAATGATATACTAAGCAAGAAAAAGAATTTTGTAGATCATGAGATCATTGCACTTAGTGAAGAGTGTAGCACTATTATTCAGAAAAAGCTTCCTGAAAAGTCAAAAGATCCTGGTAGTTTTACTATACCTTGTGCTATTGGTGAAAAGTTTTTTAGAAAAGCCTTATGTTATCTAGGAGATAGTATTAACCTAATGCCTCTATCAATTTTTAAGCATTTAGATTTAGAAGAGATTTCCCCTACTACTGTAACTCTTCAGTTAGTTGATCGATCAATAACTTATCTTAAAGGAGTTATAGAAGATGTATTAGTGAAAGTGGATAAATTTATTTTTCTTGTATACTTTATTGTATTTGATATGGAGGAAGATAAAGAGATTCCTATAATTTTGGGGAGACCATTTCCTGCAACAGGGAGAGCTGTGATAGATGTGCAAAAAGGAGAATTAATAATGAGAGTCAATGATCAAGAAGTAACATTTAATATAGCAAAAGCTATGAAATATCCTGCAATAGAAAAAGATATTGAATGTTTTAGAATGGAAGTTACTGATGATCTAAGTAAAGAGCAATTTAAGGGAATGTTAGAAGAAAATTTAAGGCAAGAAAAGTATTTTGAGAATGAGAATGAAATAAAAGAAGAGAATTTAGATTATGTTCAGGATAAATTTGAAACTTTAGACCTTTTAGAAAATGATAATAAAAATCTTATTCCTTCAAGTATTAAACCACCTGAACTTGAACTGAAAGTATTACCTGCCCATTTAAAATATGTGTTTTTAGGAGATTCATCTACATTGTCTATTATTATATCTTCTGATTTAACTGAAATGCATGGACAAAAATTAGTAGAAATGTTGAAAAGATATAAAAATGCCTTTAGATGAACTTTAGCAGATATTAAAGGAATCAGTCCTTCAATTTGTATGCACGTAATTCTATTAGATGAACAATATGAACTTAAAGCTGATCCTCAGAGGAGATTAAACCCAATAATAAAAGAAGTTGTTAAAAAATAAATCTTAAAGTAGTTAGATGCTGGAATTATATACTCTATTTCAGACAGTGCTTGGGTAAGTCGGATTCACTGTGTTCCAAAGAATGGAGCGGTGATAGTTGAAGTAAATGAGAAAAAGGAATTAATTCCAATAAGACAAGTTACTGGTTAAAAAATTTGTATAGACTATAGAATATTAAACATGGCAACCAGGAAAGACAATTGTCCTTTACCCTTTCTAAACCAAATGTTGGATAGATTGGCTGGAAAAAATACTACTATTTTCTAGACGGATATACTGGTATCACCAAATTTTGATTGCTCCTGAGGATCAAGACAAAATTTACAAGCCTTTATGGAACATTTGCTTTTTGTAAAATGCCTTTTGGACTATGTAACACACCTGCAACATTTCAAAGATATATGATGTCATTTTTTCTGTATTCAAAACTTCATTTGAATTATGTTTAAAAAATTTAGAAAAAGTACTGGAATTATGTGAAAAAATAAATTGAAAAAATGTCAATTTATGGTTGCAGGAAGAATTTACTTGAGCATAAAATTTCTGAAAATGTCCTGGAACTAGATCCAGCAAAAATTCAAGTTATTGAGAAATTACCGCCTCCTACTACGGTTGAGAGGTAAGAAGTTTTCTAGGACATGCTGGTTTCTATAGGAGTTAGACAAAAGATTTTTAAAAAATTACTAAGCAATTATGCCAGCTTTTAGAAAAGAATATGAAATTTCATTTTAATGAGGAATGCATAAAAGTATTTGAACCATTGAAAGAAAAATTAATCACTGCTTCTATAATAGTTCCATCCGATTGGGAGAAACCATTTGAAATAAGGTGTGATGCTAGTGATCATGCTATTGGAGTTGTTTTAGGGCAAAGGTATAAAAAGGTTTTTAAAGTAATATATTATGCTAGTAAAACTCTAAATGATGCTCAAATTAATTAAACCACTACTGAAAGAGAGTTATTAACTATTGTTTATGCCTTTGATAAGTTTAGACCTTACTTAATTGGAGCCAAATGTATAGTGCATACAGATCATTTTACTATCAAATATTTGATGCAAAAGAAGGATGTTAAACCAAGATTAATTAGATGGATACTTCTGCTGCAAGGGTTCGATTTTGTGGTAGTAGATAAAAAGGGAAATGTTAATCAAATAACTGATTATTGGTCTAGACTAGAACAAGAAATATTAACTAAATTTGTAAATGAAATTTTGGAAACATTCCCTGAAGAACAATTGTATAATATTGATATAAAAGATATACCGTGGTATGTCGATGTAGTAAATTATATTGTGAGTGATATTCTACCGCCAGATATTAAGAATCAATAATTAAGGAAATTTATTTATGATTTAAAATTCTATTTTTGACATGACCCGTATTTATATAAACAGTGTAAAGATTTAATCATTAAAAATTGTGTGTCTTACGAAGAAACTAAACAAATAATTAAACGATGTCATGATTCTGAATTTGGATGATATTTTGGAACTAGTATAACTGCACATAAAATTTTGCAAGCTGGATTTTATTGGCCTGGTCTTTTTAGAGATGCTAATGAATATGTTAAAACATGCAATCGAAGTCAGCGAGTAGGAAATATTCTAGAAGAAATGAAATGTCTCTAAATTACACCTTGGAAGTTGAAATTTTTGAAATGTGAGGATTAGATTTTATGGGACCATTTATGCCTTCATTTGAAAATTTATATATATTGCAAGCTATTGATTATATATCCAAATGGATTGAAGCTATCGTTGTACCTAAATGTGTTGCATGGAGTGTTTCTAAATTTTTAAATAAAAACATTTTTACAAGATATGGAATGCCAAGAGTGATTATTACGGATGGAAGATCCCATTTTACGAATGAGAGGATTGCGAAATTGGTTATAAAATATATTATTATGCATAGATTCTCTACTGCTTATGATCCCCAACTAGCATCCTAGCAGAAATATCAAATCGCGAAATAAAAAAAAAATTAGACAAAGTTGTAAATCCTTATAAATTGGATTGGTATGCCAAATTAAATACTGCACTATGGGCATATGGAACTACCTATAAGACTCCTATTGGAATGTCTCCATATAGACTTAGTTTTGGTAAAATATGTCACTTACCAGTAGAATTGGAACATAAAGCATTTTCGACTATTAAGGAATTTAATTTTAATTTAAAGAATGCTAGTGAGAAAAGATTGTTGCAACTCAATGAGCTTGAGGAGATTAGAAACGAAACATATGATAATGCAAAAATCTATAAAGATAAAATGAAAATATAGCATGATCAGAAAATTATAAAAAATAAATTTGAACCTAGACAAGAGGTTATATTAAATAATACTAGATTGAGACTATTTCCAAGAAAACTAAAATCTAAATGGTTAAGACCATTGAATGTGATTAAAGTTTATCATGATGAAACTGTAGTTATTAAAGATCCTAAAATTGGAAAGATATTTAAAGTTAATGGACATCAATTGAAACAATATTATGAGGGGCACATGACACCATTTAAATAAATTTTATTGTTGATTCATCAGGATTAAACATTGGTGCGTTGGGCTGATGACATTAAACTAAACGCTTTTGGGAGGAAACCCATATATATATATATATATATCTTAGTATTTTGTTTAATTATTTTTCTTTGTATTAGAAAATAATAAGACCTTAGAATCCGACACAATCTTATATATCATAAATCAAGATAAATTTTGGTATTTGATGAAACTTTGGAAATGAATTGAACCAAAAAACGAAACAGTCCCAACTTTGGCATTGGCGTCGACGGTGCCAGCAAGGGCACCGTCGGTGCCCTTTTATAGAAGCCATGGCATCGAAGACGCCATCAGGGGTGCTGACAGTGCCTAGTGCAATTTGGCAGTTCAGGAAAAATTTGGCTGACTTTGGCAGGATTTCATATCAAAATAACTTCCTAGGGGTCTTTTTAAAGGCATGAAAATTTTTTTGGATGACTAGAAACTTTTAGATTTTGAAATCCATGGCTTCCAATTTCAGAAACACTTCAAGGTATGGAGTTTTCAATAGAGTTTTTATGGAGTTTTCAATAGAAGAAAGTTCATCAATTTTGACGCGCAGAGAGTATACGATAAAGTTATCACTAAGAAGAGACTTATCAAGGAGATAGGCTTTGTCAATCATGGATTGAGTAATCCAAGTTCTCAGATCGAGAAAATCATAGTACATAGAAGTTGGGAAGTTCTAAACTACACTACCGCTACAGTAGTTGTTCCAGTGGTAAAAGAATTTTACTCTAACCTACATGGAATTAACCAAGGAGTTTTCTTTGTTCGAGGTAAGGGTGTACCATTTACTCCGTCTCAAATTAACGATATGTTTATGATACAAAGTGTGTTGATCTGTCATCATTTGAACTTTATACCAACGAAGGATATGTTGTCTGATGTATACCAATTTCTGACAGATGAAAATGATAATTGAGAAATCAGAGACGAGGGGTATGTTTGTTTCTCCGCTTCACTACTTAATCTGATATCTAAACAAAGGCATTTCTTCATATCTACAAAACTACTCCCTACAATGAAAATTAGTAGAGTTACAAAAGAAAGTACAATTTTAAACTATTGCATTCAAATGGGAAATCTCATTAATGTGGGATCAATTATTTTCAAACCTATTTTTGGTATTATTATGAATGGGCCTATATATTGACTTGGGCATCCTTCTACAATCTTCTTACTTTGCAGTCAATCTCAAGTGCCATATGAAAGTTGGGAGAAAGTATTATTACCCTAGGAACCATGGATCCTATTGATGAAAACTATATTGGGAATGGAAATGAAGCAATGGATATTATCTTGGATCATTCATCACAGGCTTCAACACTTTTAATGCCATATAGAGTTGGAAGTTCAATAGTTTTGGAGAAGAAAATGAAGAAAATAGAAAGAGAACTTCAGAGTATCATGAATGCAATAAGAAATCTTAATTCCCTTTTTAATCACTTAGAATGGAGGATGCAAGAAAACTTTGATCATGTGGAAATAATTAAAGCAGGTTTGGTGCAGATGTTCAAGAAGAATGAATGGATAGATGAAAATTCGATTGATCAATTCCCGTACCGACCCTTCTACAATTTGTGCGTCCATTACTAGTCTATGGGAGATATTAGAGGAGGAGAAAGTACTGAAGATGAAGAGGAGTAATAGAAGAAGTTGGACTCTCTTCTGTTTAAAATTTATCATGTTTTTAGTGTAATTGTGTTGGATTTGCATAAAACTTTAAGTGATTGTGTTAAATTTTCTTTGCTTTAAACTCATAAAACTTTCATTGTATGTTTAGTTTAGTTTTCAGCGTTCTATGGTTGTGGCTTGATCCCGACGCTGAATTAGAGTGTGATTTGCTTTATGTTTGTGTGAGTGTGATTGAAAATCTATGTTTGTAAAAGTTTGGCATTTCATTTGTGGACTATTTAAGGATGAATACTATTGTTTAAAAAGACTAAATTGACGTTGGAGTGAATTGGAATTGACGTTGGAGTGATTGACGTTGGAGTGAATTGGAAACAACTAAAATTTCAAAAAGGCGAAAAATTGAAATTTTTTGCACTGGCGCCGACGGCGCCCGAGACCCGAAAGTTTCCTAATCCCTTAAAATTTAATGATTTACACAGTAAAAACATTATTTTTACCCTTTAGATCACCTTCAACCTTCGATTTATACCCCTAGGGCTTGTTAGCTCTTGGATTTGAGGCGATTAGAACACAAACAAAGTTTGAATTTCTGGCACAGTACCAATTTAAACCATTTATCTCTCTCATTTAACCAAAAACTCATTGTATTGAGAAAGATACTTTCTCATATTTGATAATTTCATCACAGAAACATAGTTTGGTAATTATAGTTTAAATTTACTTTACAGTCTTGCTAGTAGTTGATAATTTAGTTTGATAATTTACTTAAACATTTGAAATTAGTATAGTAGACCTTCTTTATTATTGTGAAATTCCTAATTTAAATTACCATCTCGAATTTAAACCTTCCCCCATGTGAAATTCCTAATTTAAATTACCATCTCGAAAGGATCGATATTTGGTAGGATCGATATTTGGGGCTTAAACAGAAAGTCCTGTATTACTTGATAACTATACGTATATTTGAATAGAATCCCAATATAAATTGCTTAAATTTCTTATTAACAAATTACAAACCAAGTTTTTGGCATCGCTGCAAAGCAAAGTCATCTTCATTAATTTTCCACGACTATAATTTTCGGGATCAGCTGTAAATTGGGGATTTTTATTTCAGCATTGTTAGTTGCTTTAATTTAATGTTTATTTTTTTAATTTACTTTTCCTAGCAAACCCTTTGATATATTATGTTTCATTTAACGCTTTAAAGCTTATGTTTGTTAATTAGTACCTACAATATGTCAGAGCCAATTTTCATATTCATAATCCTCTTTAGGTTTGTTTTATTTTTATGCATTTACTATTTATTTTCACCTACAAATTTATGTACTACATGTTTTACTTATTATTTAAAAACTTAAATTTGGGGGAAAGAAAAATTTCTTTAAAAGAAGTAAACTAAATTTTATTTATCCTCAATTCACTATATTTTAAAATTAATTTCATATAGCGTTGGATATTAGAGTTTAACTTTAAATAACTATTTTTTTGTAAAAAAATATATTAAATTTAAGAAAAGATCTTTGATATTGAAGGTCAATTCTAGAGTTAAAATATTTAGTATGAAAGAATAAGACTATGCTTTTTCTATTTAAAGTAAAGAAAATTATATTTTTGAAGTATTTAGAGTTTCATATAAAAACTTTATGAAAAATATTAGAGTTATGAAAAATAAAACTAATGTTAGAGTTTCATATAAAAAGAAAAGAATAAAACTTTATGAAAAATATTCAAAGCTAATATGAGTTTATAAAGTGAAGGAATGCAAGAAATTTTAACCTTAAGAAGAGGATAGTGAAGTTCAAAATTATGAAATGCTATCAAGATATAGTAATCCTCACATGAAATATAAGAGAAAAGAAAAAATTGAAAATGATCCTAAAGAAAAAAAATAAAGAGAAAAGAAGAAAAGAGAAGAAAAGAAAAATAAAAAAAAATGTGAGGAGAAGCTTGAGGAGATGCCTATTCAAAAATTGGTTTCTCTTGAATCAACTTGAGGAAAAAGGCTTTATTTTATTTTCTAAACTTGTATCTGAGTATTAATATCCTTACTAATAAAATTTTCATGAAATTATTTTTCATGTGGATATTATAAGTATCTTTGATTTGATAAGTTACAATTCTTCTTGAAATGAATAGAGATTCAGAAATCTTAGGCTTGATTATTAGGTGCTGCAATACTTAAAATTTTAACCTAAGTTGTTAAAATTTTTTCTTAAGTTATATTGTTATATTTATTAAACCAAATTATTGAAGTTTATAAATTAATTTCTGTCATAAGTCATATTTTTATGTAGTAAAAGAATCTCATGAGGACAAGTAACATTTAAGTTTGAGGGATTTTGATACACCAAAATAATGCATAATTTTTTATATACATTTGAAGCTTAATTTTGATGATATTACACTTTAAAAATGGGTACTTTCAAGTTTTATTGCAGATATAACGATTGTAGGTAATTTGAGCAAAAAGGAGCAAAAAGGATGAAATTTGGAGTCAAAGCGAAGCATTTCAACATCTTAGCACCAGAGGCACCTGATCTAGCACTAGAGGTGCCATTTTCAAGAGAGCTGGCACAAGAGGTACCATTTTATAGAGAAGCAATGCCAGAAGCACCAGAATTGGCGTTAGAGGCTCCAGAAACCTGAACAACATGGACTTCAGT
The DNA here is from genome assembly GCF_001263595.1 of Phalaenopsis equestris. Taxonomy (NCBI): domain Eukaryota; kingdom Viridiplantae; phylum Streptophyta; class Magnoliopsida; order Asparagales; family Orchidaceae; genus Phalaenopsis; species Phalaenopsis equestris. Next base: position 33,800 of record NW_018235699.1, read on the forward strand.
AAGCTGGCGCCAGAAATGGAGCTAAAAGCACGAGAGATGAATTAAGACAAAGTAAGGTGATTATGACAATTTTTGCGCTATTTTTGAAGGCTCAAATCAATTCAAACACCCCATGAAGTGATTTAATGCATTTAGACACTTTGGAAAGGCTCTTGAATGAAGGGGCTTGTCTTTTGGTGTGAAGAGGTGTGCCTTTTGGAAAAAAAGGAGGGAATTTTGAATTTTCTTGAAATAAACGCTGAACCTGATTAAAAAAGAGAGGAGTCTAGATAATAAAGTGGAGCGAGAGGTTTGAAGAAAAGAACTTGGTGTGAGAGAGAAGTCTTGGGAGAAGAGAGGATTTTTATAGAGTTGTGAGAGGAGAGGGAAAGTGAGAGATTTCTTCTTCATTACTTTTCTAAGAGAGAATTGAGTCTGATTGTAAAGAGAGAAAGTGCTTAAAGGGAATTTCAAGGGAATTGCTTGAGAAGGAGTATTAGATAAGTTGTGTTCTTTCCTTTCTTTGTTATGTAAACGTGTTTTTATATATAAAATCTATGTTTTGCCGTATCATTCTCATGAATCATGAGTAGTCTTCTTTATCCCTTTCTCTATAATGAAATATGGTTTTGTGAAGAATTAATTTTGTTATATAAGGTTTTAAATATCAATAAATTGTGATGATTCAAATTATGATCTTTATTATGATCTTTATTATGATCTTTATTTACTTTTCGATCTGTTCAATTGAAATGTTAAAATTTGTTGAGAAACATAAAATCTGAAAGAGCTATGTTTTCTGCAATAAGGTAAAAGTCATATTCAATTTCATGGGTGAGAAAGTAGTTCATGGGATTGCATGCAAATAAATCGAGAAATATATTTTGATGGGTGCATAATTGGAAATAAATAAGGAAATATACTTTGATGGGTGTATAATTGGAGATTTTAAGGTAACATATTAAAATCCACAATTTAGTCCAATTGCTTAGAAACTAAAGCAAGATTGTTAGCCCTCAGGGGAGGGAGAAGTGAGAGCTTTGGAGTGGCAGCCAATATTTTCTCAACCTAACCACAGATTTAGGGACCAAGCTTTGGATTAGTCAATGTTCTTTATGCACTCTCAGAAGGTAAAGAATATGATTGCTCCTATTTGACACAAAACAATTTTATATGTATTTTAAATGAATTTAATTACTTCACAGTCCATAAACTCATTTTAAAGGGAAATGATGCATTCTTAAATATGAACTCTTTGTTACAAAACTTAGTTTAGACTTTATATGTTTACTTTTGAAGTTTAGCAATTAGTTTAGTTAACATAGTTCTTTTAATTGCGTTTCATTTAGCATACAATAAATTTGCTTTAGATTTGTTTAGTGTATCTAAGTTTTATAGATTGAATATTGTGTTTGACGTTATAACCATAAGAATTTCCAACTTCCTATGAGATTGATACTCAGAACTCCACTTGAGCCCTTTATTATATGAGTGATACGTATACTTGCATTATTATTACGGTTTGGCTGCTTAAAAATTTTAAAAAATAAAAAATATTTAGACTGAATTATTTATTATGGGATTGAAGTGCATATTTAGTCTTTGTGCTGACGTGTGTGTATTGTAATATTGAAAGATATTTGCAATGCTCCATAAAATTTATCGCATTAGTTATCTGACTGAGTTTCTTCCCGGTGTTATCGACACTTACCTCGCAATGTGGATAGCTTTGGCTCGGAATGGTCCATCAAACTCATCTTTTGCATGTGATTTCCCCTGTTGCCGAGTGTGTGCTATAGGGGCGATAAACTCTTTGGGCTTTCTAGCCGAATTAACACTTCAACTAATCTATAGAAGTGTTTGCACCGCTTCATATCATGGTCGTGGTGTTGTGGTCCTTGCAGAACTTATTGGTGTTCTGGAGGAAGGCTCTAGTTTTCATCGTCGGGCCCTATAGGAAGTATTCTTTGTCATGGATAACTTTCACCATTTCTGCCATCGAACCACTATTTGTGTCAGTCTCGGCATTTCTAGATCATCAGCTAGGAAATCATTCGATTGGCTGCATCTTTTTGTGTTTCGATTGGCCTCCCTATCCCTACGTGACGACCATCTTCTTTCACGTTTAAAGCGAGGACCATGCTTCTCCTTGACCATTATTTCATCGATTAACGGTCAAACATCTCACCTATTGAGACAGGCGGGTTCCCGTACTTTTTCGGTACTTTGGCCAATTCGATGAGTTTGATTGAGATTATAATTTTCACTAACCTAGTAAATACTTAAACAATTAGCTCTTATGCAAGAGCGGCCTTTGCATTCATCGCCTACAGATTCATACCTCGAGCATCTCCTTTCGGAATCGTATAACATATTCCAGCAAGCTCTCATTCGGTCCCTGCTTAATCTGCCACAAAGATTCCTGATTCTGGTGGGGTTTTTGGGCCTCAGTGAACTACACATTAAAAAACTTTATGAACTCTTCGAAGAAAGTAATAATCCCGATGGAGAGTCCGTTGAACCATCTAAGGGTTGAATCCCAAAATGCAGTGTAAAGTAGCTGATCTTTCAATGCGTTGGAAATTTTGAGAAGACATATACCCAACTCAATGAAAGCAGTATGAATGGCTGGATAGCTTCAACCCTGGTATTGCTCCGAAGATGGAACCTCAAACTTCTCGGGGGATTTTGTATTAATTATCAGTTAGAAACACATTCTTCAACTGGCAGAACACTTCTATTTACCCCTTTTACAATTTGTTCCTTGACATTTATCCAACACTATCTTGGTATTAAGATTCTTCCACCCTTTCAACTCCTTGAGCAAACTACTGACCTTGGGCTCGGGTGCTAGAGGATTAGATAGTGGGAGGGGCTACTCTCCCTTAAACACTACATAAGTCAACTATACAATCTAACCCACCATTCAATCTTAGATTTGCCGAATTTGTTATTGTATAAATTCTCTCACTAATTTTATATTAAAATTGGTTAAAATTCTCCAATGTCTACTATCTTTTTCGTGCCACACTGTTGTTGAATAAATGACTCCAAGTTCACAAATTCTTTGAAATAGAATTACAACAACATCAATAATAATAATAATAATAATAATAATAATAATAATAATAATAATAATAATAAAACATAAAATTTTGCTCAAGAAGGCAGCTCTGCAAGACCGTTCTCCCATGTAACTCGGCAACTCCGTTCTCTCGTCAGCCTCATGTCCTAAGTTTTCAATTGCTCGTAATCGCGCCATAACTATCATCTCGAAATGCCGTCAAGCTACAGCTAAAAAGATTCAAAGAAAGAAACCATATTCCATCCCAGTAACCTGTTCTAGTCATCAACATATAATAGCATCCACTGCATGAACAAGTGAAACTGTTTCTGCTTCATCTTTTGGTCTGCCATCCACGGACTTTCGTCAATATCAACTTTTACAATGATATATCCTACCCATACAAATTGGGAAAAAAAATACAATGAAAATGGCGAATTTACTCCTAAATTTGCCAGAATTTTCTTTCCCTTAACATAAAATTCACTCATCCTCTGTCTCAAAATTGCCTCCTGAGATCCACCACCACAACGCTTACGTTGTCGGCACTTTGACGCGCAAGCGCCAGCTTCGTGAGCAGCATCGCCGCATCCGCGCACGCCTTATCGGAGCTAGGACGGCTCGGGTCACCCACAGGCAGTCCGCTGCCTCGCAACACCATTCTTACGATCTGGCATGCTGTCTCGTTAGTCACCACGTCCCAAAGCCCGTCGCTCGCCAAGATCAGGCAGTCGTCCCCTTCTCCCCTCGTCGTCACTGTCACCTCCGGCTTCGATATCACGAAAGGCTTTAGATAGTTATCCCCTGTGATATAAATAAAAATAAAGTAAGCGCTTACACCACAGAGATCGCTATAAGCTTTCTTAATTAGATAGCAAGCAGCCGATCTCAATATTTCACCTATTGCTCGAGACATGGCGAGTACACCGAGAACCCTCGCGCCGTCCCAGTAGATCACGCGGCCGCCAGCATCCTCTATTCGTCGGAGCTCATCTGGACGATCGGGCTGCAGTTACACAAGAAAACGAACGGTTACTTGAACGGATTTAGGAGAAGAATCAATAGATCTTGGATTTTAGTGATTGAATCACTGACCTTGTGATCGTCAGAGAGGGAGACAGGAGAACCGTTGCGGCAGAGAACGGCACGAGAGTCGCCACAGTTAGCGACAATGATGTGCTCACCAGAGACTACGGCAACTACAGCAGTGGAGCCAACGTGATCGCATTTGGGAGTCTGGAACTCACATCGGCAGGCGGGTATCTCAGGCCCACGGCGCCTCGTAGCCGCTTCCGCGTCCATGCTAAAGAAGCTCGTCTCCATGAGACTCTGCCAGTCGAGACTTGTAGAAGGATTCGACTCGAGCCGATCCAACTCTTCCGCTACGATTTTGTGCATCCTCTCCTTGCAAGAAACGGCAACCTATAGATTGTAATAACCATTAGTCGATCATGCCATAGGGGGAAAAAAAGAAAAAGGGCAACGAAAACCTAGAGAAAAAGAGGAGCTAACATGAGAACATCCGTGACCATCATAAACACCAAAAAAATGATATCTTTCAGGAATCCTGTCGAAACGTTGGAGAAGATCAGGGTGGACGGAGAGGGTATCCTCCATGTCCCTACGCCGTCCACAAACCGACATCACACCGTACGTGGGACACTCGTTCAATAGAGCCACAGCAGCCTCTGTCGATGCAGATCGGGCCTCGTCTACGGATTCAAAACTGGGACAAATAGCTACTTCACCGGCCTCGGTTCCAGAATAAGCCCGGCTGTCGAGAACGCAGCAGGATTCATCCTCCTGAGTTTTAGATGCTACCTCCTTGATCGGCGTAGTTAATTCCATCTTCTGCCTTTTCCGATTACCTTCTGAGGATTGTGCCAGTGAATCAACACCTGCGACAAACTTAAATCGCTCAAATTCTATCCTCCGCCTCCTTGCAGTGCGAGAAACCGTCTCCCGGCTATCCGTTACAGTCACCGCTACAGCTGGCTCGCCTCGGCTAACTACTCCGCAGCATATCTCCGCCATTACCCGATCAAAATCTGGTAAGGGATCGGGTTCGAAATCGAGAGAGAAAGAGAGGAAACAAAATTATTTCCGCCGTTCATCGGCCACCGAATACATGAGTTAAACATTTTGCTGCTCAACTTTTTTTTCATCCAGAGATAGAACGGGCATCTGCCCGTCACCGTCACGGGCAGCGAACAAGCCCGACAAGCAGTTCCACGTCGTAGTCTCCGCCCGCTAAAATGCATCAAGACCGTTGGTTTTGGAAAGCTGTTTGTATCACCGAACGCCTGGAGCTTCTGGGAGGACGCGTGGTTGCGTCGTCAGTGGTGGCCTTTCGCGAAAAGCAGGGCCCCTACGACAATGACACCGGAAATTACTCCATTGAATAAAATTTTGTAGCCCTCGTGGGATGTTTCGATTGGAACAAGCGGCGTGTTTTTAACGATTTGATAGGAGGTTTGATAGTAAAGGTTTAGATGCGAAGCACGTGTCTATTTCCAGGAAGATATGGAGAACTTATATACGTTGAGCTGTGTGACGGCCGCAGAATATATCCCGCTTTACAGCAACGTGACACGTGGCATTTTGCTGGTGTGTCGTCCAGCTACGGCTTCTTTCTGAGGAAGACACGTCGGGCAGTTTGGTAAGCAGCTGTAACCAATGGGATTGAGCACCGCATATTACAATCAAATAAAATTTTTTTTACGAAAATTGAGGGATCAAATGCAATTGGATTAACGGTCTTGATTGTCGGACACGTATTTTTACGCGCGTCGTATTTGAATCGCAAGAAACACTTTCTCACTCTCTTTTATTATTATTATTATTATTTATTTATTTTTATTTCCTTTCTTGTATGAATACATATATGATGTTTATGGACACATGCCCAAAGCCTAGTTCAAATTTGACTCATCTTTACTTTGCTGGTTTGGCACAAAGCAGTCGTCGATTTGGTTGTTAAACGATTTGCCAAATGAATATATTCCAAGTTATTACGAATTTAAAGGGCTCTTCGTTTCACACTTTTCAAACGTACAAGAACTGGGAAAAGACTATGATACCTTGATCGACCTCAAGCTAGGAGAAAACAAGAGTTTAAGGGCCTACTTCGCTTACTTCCAGAATGACATGTTGGAAGTTAGAGACGTGAAACCTAATATAGCCAAACCGCTTTGAAATGAGGAGTCCACACAGTTCATGTATGACCTAAACCTATTTAACCGTACTACTTTTGCAAAGGTATTTGAGATGAAGAACGAGCAAATACTTGTCGAAGAAGACCTTTAGGGCTCCCCGAAAGGGTTCATCATAGTTGTCTAACCACCCATCAAAGAAGCGACATGAATAGGGTGTATTGCATAAGGCGAACAACAATTGTCCTTTACTGATCACCACAACTACAACAACTCCCGGCTTGGGATCAACGAGGAAATGACCGAGGGCAGCTTAAGCAAAAGAGGCGCTCGGACCAACGATCAGCCCAATATTACGAGCGATCACATTTTTACTAGGAAATGTAATGTTTGATATCTCTCAAAGTGTCAATGATTGAAATAGTTCAGACTATCCAAAATAAAGACTACTTCTAACCAGCCTTGCCGATAAAGGCGACCCCAGCCTTACGAGATCCGAAGGGACACTGCCAATATCACCGTGACCACGGCCATGACACTGAGGAATGCCATCACCTTTGAAATTATATTGAGGAACTCATCCGTGCCTAAAAGCTTAAAGAGTTTGTTGCGGTCTGCAAGCACACGTAGTGACAAAGTAAAGCTCCAATAGGATGATACACCAAAAAAATGTGTAATTTTATGTATATATTTTATGCATAAATTTAGTGATATTATACTTTAAAGATAAGTATTTCCATGTTTTGTTTTAGGTATATTGATTCTAGGCATTTGGAGCAGAAAGAAGGAAATTTGAAGTAAAAAATACGGATTTTCAAAATGCACTGTCGCCAGAGGCACCAAAATCAATATAAGAGGCGCCACAGACGTCAGAATCCAAAAGAAACATGGGAGTCTGGTTAATAGGCATCAAAGTCGGTTATGGATGGATTTTTGTCGATTTTTGACTATTTTAAAATGTTCTAGAAGGCTTCAAGTAACTTAAGTGCCCCATGGAGTGATCCAGTGCATCTAGACACTTTGGAAAGGCTCTTGAATGAAGAGATATGTCTCTTGAATGAAGAGATTTGTCTCTTTGAATGAAGTGGTGTGTCGCTTGGGAAAAGAAGGGATTTTGAATTTCTTTAAAAGAGAGGAGTTAGTGCTTATGGTGGTGTGCCTGGTTGTGAGTGTTGTCTTCTTTTATGTCATGTGTCATTTGTGTCTTCTCTCGTAGTGTGTTGTGAGTCACATAGTGTGTAGAAGAGTCTTGTATGTGGAGAGAATTTTCTTTAGCAGTTATAAGAGGAGAAGGAAGGTGAGAGATTTCTTCTTCATTACACTTCTGAGAGAGAATTCAGTTTGGTTTGTATAGAAAGAAAGTGCTTCAAAGGAACTTCAAGGGGGGTTTTCTTGAGGAGGAGTTAGAGATAAGTTGTGTTATTTTCTATCATTGTTTTGTAAACTTATTTTTATATATAAAATCCATGTTTTGTCATTCCTTTTACATGAATTCTGAGTAGTCCTTTTTATCCTTCTCTCTACAATGAGTTATGATTTGGTGAAGAATTAATTTTGTTGCGTAAGGTTTTAAATGTTTAAAAATTATGATGATTCGAACTCTGAACTTAATTAATTTTTTATCTGACTAATTGAATTGTTAAAAATTTGTTGAGAAATATATAGTCCGAAATGGTTATGCTTTCTACAATAAAGTGAGAATTACATTCAATTTTATGGATGAGAATGAAGTCCATGGGATTTATTGTGAATAAATAAGGAAATATACTTTGATTGGCATAGAATTGGAGATTTTAGGGTGACTGACTCTCTAAAATCTCCAATTTGGTTTAGGGGTTTAGAAACCAAAATAAGATATTAGCCCTCATGCAATAGGACGTCGTTACTCTAGAGTGAGAGCCAATATCCTCTCAGCCTAACCACAGATTTATGGACCAAATGTTGGATTAGCCAATGTTCTTTTTACTCGTAAAGAGGAGAAAGAATAGAATTGCTCTTATTTGACAAAATAAAAATTTATATAATTCTAAACAATGTTGATTGCTTCACTAACTATAAATTCATTTTAATGAGGATATATACTTTCTTAAATTTGAACTCTTTGTCACAAAACTTAGTTTAGTCTTAGTAAATTTAACTTTGAAGTTTAGAAAATAGTTTAGTAAACTTATTTCCGTTAGCATACATTAAACTCATATTAGCTTGTCTTTCTTACTTTAGTTTTTATAGTTTGAATATTGTGTTTTACGTTATTATCATAAAAATTACCTCCTAGGGATCGATACTTTGGACTCCATTAGAGCACTTTATTACTTGAGCGATGTGTATAATTACGTTTGCAACCTAGTGTCTATTTTAAATAAAAAAATATACCTTAAATCACTAGTAGTGGCATCATAAAGATTTTAAAATTTAAAACTTATTATACTGAAGTGATTATTATTGTTATTGATCTGCATATTTCTTAATTGTGTTATCGTGTGTGTTCTAGCGTTGAAAGACATTTATTGCACATACAAAAACCTCGCATATCAATTTTTTTGAGGCATTGTTGGGGAGGTAACGATAAATTACTTTTTAATTTAAAAGACATTTTTTGAATTATAAAACATATATTAATCGTAGTAAAATAAATATTTTTACATTTATGTGTGTTTGCTTATTTTAATTGCTTATTGTGTTTGTGTATGCATAGTTTAGGATCCGAAGGTTTAGTACCTTACAATTCAGAACTAGGAAGAACTATAAGAAAATTTTGAAAACAAAAAAAAGAACCTACTAATTTGAACAAAATGGCTAACAACTTAAACAATCAAGAATTTGAAAATGAACGTCGATAGAGACCTTTAAAAGATTATGTTAATCCTACAATAGATGAAATTCACTTAAGTATACAAAATCCTAATTTAATTGCTAATTCATTTGAGCTTAAACTTGTTATTATCCAAATGTCGCAAAATAATCAGTTTGGGGAAACACCGACTTAAGATCCTAACTTACAACTTGCTAGTTTTCTAGAATTGTGTTGCTACATTTAAACATGATGGAGTGTCGAATGATGCCTTCAGACTTAGATTTTTTCTTTTTTATTAAGGAATAAAGCTAAGATGTCATTAAACTCTTTAGCACCTGAATCTATCAGAACTTGGGGAAACGATATCACATATTTCTGTCAGTTTGAAAGAGAATCAATATATGACGCTTGGGAATGATTTAAGAATCTCCTTAGAAAGTGTCCCCACCATGCGTTTCCAGATTGGTTAATAATTCAAATATTTTATAATGGATTAGTGAGATCTCATAGATTTATTATTGACACTGTTGTTGGTGGATCGTTAATGTCAAAACCATTCGATGAAGCATATTCTTTAACTGACGAGATGACTACTAATAATTTTCAATGACACTCTAAAAAGTTAACTACAAAAAGAGTAGCTAGTATTCAAAATTACCTCCTAGGGATCGATACTTTGGACTCCATTAGAGCACTTTATTACTTGAGCGATGTGTATAATTACGTTTGCAACCTAGTGTCTATTTTAAATAAAAAAATATACCTTAAATCACTAGTAGTGGCATCATAAAGATTTTAAAATTTAAAACTTATTATACTGAAGTGATTATTATTGTTATTGATCTGCATATTTCTTAATTGTGTTATCGTGTGTGTTCTAGCGTTGAAAGACATTTATTGCACATACAAAAACCTCGCATATCAATTTTTTTGAGGCATTGTTGGGGAGGTAACGATAAATTACTTTTTAATTTAAAAGACATTTTTTGAATTATAAAACATATATTAATCGTAGTAAAATAAATATTTTTACATTTATGTGTGTTTGCTTATTTTAATTGCTTATTGTGTTTGTGTATGCATAGTTTAGGATCCGAAGGTTTAGTACCTTACAATTCAGAACTAGGAAGAACTATAAGAAAATTTTGAAAACAAAAAAAAGAACCTACTAATTTGAACAAAATGGCTAACAACTTAAACAATCAAGAATTTGAAAATGAACGTCGATAGAGACCTTTAAAAGATTATGTTAATCCTACAATAGATGAAATTCACTTAAGTATACAAAATCCTAATTTAATTGCTAATTCATTTGAGCTTAAACTTGTTATTATCCAAATGTCGCAAAATAATCAGTTTGGGGAAACACCGACTTAAGATCCTAACTTACAACTTGCTAGTTTTCTAGAATTGTGTTGCTACATTTAAACATGATGGAGTGTCGAATGATGCCTTCAGACTTAGATTTTTTCTTTTTTATTAAGGAATAAAGCTAAGATGTCATTAAACTCTTTAGCACCTGAATCTATCAGAACTTGGGGAAACGATATCACATATTTCTGTCAGTTTGAAAGAGAATCAATATATGACGCTTGGGAATGATTTAAGAATCTCCTTAGAAAGTGTCCCCACCATGCGTTTCCAGATTGGTTAATAATTCAAATATTTTATAATGGATTAGTGAGATCTCATAGATTTATTATTGACACTGTTGTTGGTGGATCGTTAATGTCAAAACCATTCGATGAAGCATATTCTTTAACTGACGAGATGACTACTAATAATTTTCAATGACACTCTAAAAAGTTAACTACAAAAAGAGTAGCTAGTATTCAATTCTGATGCAATATCTATTTTGGCTTCTCAAATTGCTGCAATATAAAAAAATAGATCAATTTGGAATGAATTATTCTCAAACACCTCTAGTGATGGAGAAACTTCATTTGGACAAATGATAGATTTTCAATCATCATATGAAACTTTAGATGCAATAAATAAATGAATTATTAATATTTATTCTAATTATTATAATTCTGGTTGGAAAAATCACTCAAATCTAAGTTGGAATAATAATGTCATAAATCCATAATGGGGGAACACTCCAGTGAAACCATTGGGAACTTTAAACAACCAGTGAAATACTAATTATAAACCTTATTATCCTCATGGTTTTAGTAGCAATTTACAATTTAAGGAGAAGAAATTATCTATGAAAGAATTGATATTAAAAATGGGTAATCAAATACAAAGTTAAGGAGTTGCAATTAGAAATATGAAAAATCAATTGAGACATATTGCTACTGCACTTAGCAATAGACCTTCTGGAACTCTGCTTAGTAATGTTGAAATTAATCTTAAAGATCATAATAAAGAACAAATTAAGGCTATTCAACTGAGAAGGGAAATACAATTGGAAGCAAAAATCCAAAAAGAGATCAAAGTTGAGAAAGAAGGGGTGGAAAATGAAACGTCTGATGAAGATTTTCAGCATGATTCAGAATATCCTTTTGAACCAATGATAATTGCTATAGAAAGACCACCTCCTCCATTTCATCAACGATTGAGACAACAAAACAAGGATAAACAATTTACGAAGTTCTTAGAAATATTTAGGAAATTAACTATAAATATCCCATTAGTTGAAGCCCCGGAACAAATGCGAAGCTATGTGAAAAAAAAGGAAATTTATAGATAGTGAGGAGTGTAGCATAATAAATCAGAAAAAGCTTCCTAAAAAACTTAACGATCCTTGTAATTTTACTATTCCTTGTGCTATTGACAAAAGATATTTTATAAAAGCTTTATGTGATTTGTGAGACAATATTAATCTCATGCCTCTATCAATTTTCAGAAGGTTGAGTTTTGGAGAAATTTCCCCTACTACTGTAAGTCTTCAGTTAGCTGATCGTTCAATTACCTATTCCAAATGATTTATAGAAGATGCATTAATAAAAGTTGATAAATTTATCTTTCCTATAGATTTTATTGTGCTAGAAATGGAGGAAGATAAAGAAACTCCTATTATTTTAGGAAGACATTTTCCTTACACTAGAAGAGCTTTGAGAGACGTATAGAAATGAGAGTTAACAATGAGAGTTAATGATAAAAAAGTTGCATTAAATATATTTAAATCAGTGAGATGTCCAACAAAAGGAAGAGATGATGAATGCTTCAGAATAAAAACTAATGATTATTTAAGAAATGAATATTTCACAGATACATTTGAGAAGAAAATTGAAGAACATTTGGAGCATGAAGATGAGAATATAATGCAAGATAAATCCAATGAAGTGAGTAATGAAGATTTGAATTATGTTTAGGAATGATTTGAGTTGTTAGATACTTTGGATAAAAATAAAATCATATTCCTTCAATTATGAAACCTCCTGAACTCGAAATGAAAATACTTCCTACACATTTAAAATATATCTTTTTAGTAGAATTATCCACATTACCTGTTATAGTATCCTCAGAAATAATTGAATTACAATAAGAAAAGTTGTTGGAAACTTTAAGAAAATACAAGAAAGCCTTTGGATGGACATTAGTTGATATCAAATGAACCAGTTCTTTGATTTGCATGCACAGAATTTTATTGGAAGAACATCATGAACCAAAAGCGGATCCTCAAAGAAAATTAAACCTTATGATGAAATAAGTTGTTAAAAAGAAATTTTAAAATGGTTAGATGCTAGAATAATATATATTATTTTAGACAGTGCTTGGGTAAGTTCAATTCACTGTGTTCCTAAGAAAGAAGGTGTGACCGTTGCCATGAATGAGAAGAAGGAATTGATACCAACATGACAAGTCACTAGTTGGTGAATGTGCATTGACTATTGATCCCACGATGAAATATAGTTGTGCAAAATATATAATGTTAACTCCGCTATGCAATGATGCCAAAAGCTTGATGCAATCTTTTATAAATAAGAAATTTAAACAATTAATGTTGGGATCAATTAATGTTGCAATTAATGTTGGGATTCTATGCAAGTATACATATCATTATCAAATAATAAAGGACTTTCTATTATAGCCCCAAATATCGATCCCACTGGGAAGGTTTAAATTTAAAATAATAAATTAACTATAAAATTCACAGAAAATAAAACAAAATTACTGTCACTAATTTTGAATGTTAAGATATTATCAGAACTAAATTATTTAACTACTAACAAAATGGAAATGTAATGTTTAAATAGTAACTACTAAATTATTAAACTATGTTTATGTGGTGAAGATTTCTTATGCGAAAAAATATCTTTCCCACTACAATGAGATTTTGGTAAAATTAGATGAGATAAATGGTTTTAATATGTATTGTGCCAAATAGGAGCAGTTTTAATTCTCTACCCTGATATAGTGTTATAGAAAATCATTGGCTAATTCCAGGTTTAGTCCCTAAATCCGTGGCTAGGCTAGGAGGATACTGGCTCCCACCCCAGAGCTCTCACTTCCCTTCACTTGAAGGCTAACTCTCACTTTAGTTCTTAAACACTAAGACCGAATTGGGGATTTTAGTCTGTCACCCTAAAATCTCCAATTCTACACTCAACAATATATTTCCATATTTATTTGCACTTAATTTCATGAACGAAATTCTCTTTCATGGAATTAAATGTGATCCTCACTCTATTTTAGAACTCCTACTCCATTTCTCAGATCATATGTTTTACAATAAATTTTAAGAATTCAGTTGGCCAGATCGAAAAGTAAACTAAGTTTGGAGTTGAAAAATCATCACAAATTATTTTATATTTTAACATTGGCACATCCATATTGGCACAACAAATTATTTTATATTTTAACATTGGCACATCCATATTATCTTTTCATTTCACCATATCTCAGAGTGAAACTACTCAGACAGGAAACTACTCAGACTTCATGAGAAAGATTCAACAAAACACAAATTTCATATATAAAAGAAAGTTTATACAACACTATAAAAAAAACAACTAACACTTATCTGAAACTCTTTCTCAAAGGAAATCCCTTGTAGCCTTTTCTAGGAAATGTAGGAAGAAGAAATTTCTCATTTTTCTTCTTCTCCAACACTCTTAGAGAAAGATTCACACTTAATCTCAACACCAAAACTCTAAATTCTTAAACAAAAATCACTAATAGACTCCAAAATGATGGTGGAATGAAGATGGAAAAGTGTATGGTATATAAGAGAATGAATGGTGGTGAGGAATGGCAAAAAGGAGCAAATTTTCTAATCAATTTTGGCCCCAAATAGAGCCTAGAGTCAATTCTCCAATAGGTGCATCCAAAAACTCTTCAAAAAGCATCCAAATTTGTCGAATCTTCTAGAAACAGGGTTTGAACTGACACTAGCGCCATCGGTGCCCATTTTGGCGCCATCGACGCTAGTGGTCCGTAATTTAATTTGATGTTCTCTGTCTAATGGCGCCGTCCGCGCCCAGTCTGGCGCCATCAGCGCTGAACAAATTTTTAATATCTTCATTTTGAATCTAAATTTCTTTCTTTTTGCTTTCTTTTTGCTCCAAGTCCTAAAATTGAACAACCTACATAAAAATATTAAAAATAACTTCCATTAAAATGCAATATCACAAAAAATGAGTATAAAATATGAGTCTAAAAATGCATATATTTTTGATGTATCAAAATCCCCCAAACTTACAAGTTACTTGTCCTAGTTACTTGTACAAGTTACTTGTCCTCAATTAACTCCTTTACTACTAAAAATATGACTTATGGTAAACAATTTAACTTCTACATTTCCATATTTTAGTCCACTAAATACAATAACATAACTTAAGAAAAATTCAAAACAACTCCAGTTAATACTAAAGGTATAAGATTATCCGACAATCAAGTTTAAGATTTCCAGCTCTCTATTTTTTTCAAGAAAAATTGCAAATTGTCATATTAAAGTCACTTAGACTATTTATATGTAAAATAATTTCATGAAACTTTACTATTAAACAAGTTAATACTGAAATAAAAGTTTAGAAAATGTATCTAAGCCATCTTCTTTAACTTGATTCAAGTGAAAATAATTTTTAATTAGGCATCTCCTCAAGCTTCTCCCCACATTATCTTTTTCTTTTCTTTTCTTTTCAGGATCCTTTTCAATCCTTTTTATTTTATTTTCTTTTTTTTTTCTCTCTTTTTTATATATATAGACACATAAGGATTACTATATTTGGATAGCCTGTTATGATTTTAAGCTTCGCTATCCTGTTCTTAAAGTCAAAAAGTTTTTGCATTTCTTAACTTAACAAATTTATATTAGCTTAAAGATTTCATAAAGTATAATTCTTTTCTTCATAATTCTTTTCTTCTTCTTTTACATGAATCTCTAAAACTTTTAATACTTCAAAAATATAAATTTCTATACTTAAAATAAAAAAAAAACATAGTCTTATTCTCTTATACCAAATATCTTACTCTTTAAAATTAATCTTTATTATTGTAAATTTTTACTTAAGTTTACTATTTTAAATTTACTAGATATTTAGACACATAAATATAGTTATCTAAAGTTATCCCCTAATACCAAAGGTCATGTTAAATTTAAAAATTTTGAAAATATTGTTAAGTGAGGACAAATAAAAGTAAGTTTCTTTCTTTAAAAATGAATTTTTCTTTCGCCTCAAACTTAAATTTTTAAAAGATTTAGCATGAAGAATTGAAAAAATAAAGGGTGAAAGAAAGCATTAAATACATAAAGAAAAGACTTAGCTGTTGAAGGTTCTGATTTTTGAAAGTTAACTCTGAAGTATTGCAGGTGCTAAAATAAAAAGCTACAAGACTTAAAACATTAAATCACACATAATACATATAAAATCTGCTGAGAAAGAGTTAATTACAATACATTTAACAAAATACTAACTACTAACAACAGAACTAAACTGAATTTTAAATAACAAACAGTTTTACAATTCTATAGTTCACAACTTAATATCTAAAATAAAACAGAGTCTCACTATCTAATAACAAACAGCCTCAACAATATAACAAAAACAAACAACAAAATAACATAGTACAATCAATCATAAACTAAAAGAAAGATCAAACTAACACATCACCAATCATCGTCTTCTTCTTCTTCTTTCATATTCAAATTCTGCTGCTGATATGGAGTAAAGACAGGGTGAGTGGGAAACTGAACTGAGTGATCTCCCTTCTTATATCTGACCATCGCATCATCATAAGCAGCATCGTATTTAAACTTTTGTCTTATCAAATAATCAGTGTGAGCATTTCTTGCCTCCATCGACTCCATTCTATGATCCATTCTCAAGATTTCTCCTTGTTGGATCACCATTTGACCCAATAGTTTACGAAGAGTAGGGTCACTAGAAGTAGGGGTCCTTGAAGTAGAAGGAATATCTCTGGTCTTACTTCCAGACCTCCATCCAATATGAGATTCATATGACTTTATATTGGCAGGCCTTATAGGTTTTAGAGGCTCAATCTTCTCTTCCTCAGGTCTAAAATCAACTCCCGACTGTTCACAAAGTGTGAAGATCTGGGCAGGGTGTGCTAAACCACCTAAGGTCTCTCCCAAAGCAATAGATTTAATGTTCATATAAATAATAGAGCATACATTTATCTTCATCACATGTTGGATACAGAAGTTCAGGATGCTCTATCCTTTGTAACCTCACTATGATGATTTGTCTGTATTATTCTTCCAGAAATAAAGTAGTGTCAGGCCTTACATACTATATTTAACATAGAAAGAGGAAAGTTTATCTTAATACCATTTTTGACCTTCCAGGTTCCTCTTCGATCAGTAAGAAAAGAAATAATCTCATCTAAGGTCTCATTCGTAGCGAAAACGATTTATACTGGAAACTGTACACATCTTCTAATTGATAAAATTCATTAATCTTACTTGGAGTAAACTCCACCATTTTCCCATGAACAAAAACAAAGTCTTCAGAAGTCTCTTTAAAATTGGCATAGAACTCCATTACTACACCAATAATTGCGTCAGCAGTAAAATAACAAAAAATTTGCCACTGTCGAGCATCGATTAATCGCTCGACTTCTCCACCCAGATTTTTAAATCCACGATCTAGAATCACTTTTTTATTTTCAAGTAGACTATGTAAACGAGCACTAGGTTTGAAGTTGACAAATTTTTGCTCATCATAGTCCACTTTTCTCTTTCCTTTGCTCATTTTAGCTACCATGGTAAATCTGAGAAAAATTGATAAAAATTCGAATACATTCTTAAAATTCCAAAAATCACAATGTAAAATGCTTAAAACTTAAATTTACTAAGTAAGAGTTCTTCACTAATGGATTTTCTCAAAATTTCTCAAAAAATTCTAAAATTTTCGGATCTCGGCAATGTGAGATAAATTCTTGGTGAAAAATAAAAATTTTTAGTTCAAAGTGTAGCTCTTACCTAGAGAAGATGAAATATGAACTTCCATTGCCTTAAAATCGCTTCAACAGAGCAAAATCAAGCCCTAGGTGTAAAAACAGGAGGTTGAGGGTGACTCAAAGAGTAAAAATGGAGTTATATGGTGTAAATCGTGAATTTTAAGGGGTTTAAGGTGTTCTCCGGTGGAGCGTGCTGTCGGCGCCCAGCCAAAATATTTAATCTTTTGATTTTCACAATTTTCAATTTACTTTAAATTTACTCCAAAGTCTTTTTAGTATTTTTGAACATAAATTTTTATCTAAAAATAATGCACAAACAAACATTTTCACACATAACACCAAACTAACTTTTATATATGAAAATACACTTTTATAAATACAAGTTTCTAATCACACTTTCAAATATATAAAACAAACTAAGTTATAATTCAGCGTCGAAATCAAGTCATAATACTAAACGCTGACACAAAACGCTGTACACATAATCAAATTGATATGAGTTTCAAAGCAATAAAGCAAACAAAATCAAATCCACATAATAACATTAAATACATAAATATTTTAAACTGATAGAGAATCCAAACTCTTCAATTATTCTACCTCTTCTTCAGTTCTTTCTCCTCCTCTAAATCTCTCATAGACTGGTAATGAACGTACAAATTGTAGAAGGGTCAGTACAGGAATAGATCAGTCATATTTTCTTCGATCCATCCTTTTTCCTTGAACATCTACAACAATCCTGCTTCAGTTGTTCCAGTATGATCAAAATTCTCCTTCATCCTCCAATCTAGGTGATTGAAAAGGTATTTAAGATTTTCTATTGCATTCGTTATACTATGAAGTTCTCTTTTAATTTTCTTCATTTTCTTTTCCAAGGCTAGTGAACTTACAATTGTTTGTGGCATTAATGGAGTTGAAGCATGTGATGAATGATCTAAGATGGAACTAATGCTTCCTTTCCATTCCCAACATAATTATCATCAATAAGAATCATGGCTCCCAAGGTAATAAAACTTTTTCCCAACTTTCATATGGAACTTCAGATTGCCTGCAAAGTTCGAAAATTGTAGAAGGATGCCCAAGTCCATATATTGGCCCATTCATAATAATACCCATAATATATTTAAAAATGATAGATCCTACATAAATGGGCTTTTCCATTTGAATGTAATAATTTAAAATTGTACTTTCTTTGGTGACTCTATAAATCTTCATGGTAAAGAGTAAATTTTCAGAAATGAAGAAATGCTACTATTTAGATTTTGGATTAAGCAATGAAGCAGATAAACTAACATATCCTTCATCTTGCATTTCCCAATTATCACTTTCATCAGTCAGAAAATTATAGACATCTTGCATCAAATCTCTCATTGGGATAAAATTTGTTTAATGATACCTCGGAACATTTTCTATCATATATAACTCATTAGGAGTAAATGATACAGCCTTACCTCGTATGATGACTACTCCTTGGGTAATTCCATGTAAGTTTGCAAGAATTCTTTCACCACTGGTACAACAATTGCAGCGGTACTGTAGCACAGAACTCCCCATCATCTTTGTACAATGATTTTATCAATCGGAGAACTTGGATTAATCAATCCATGATTGACAAAGCCTCTTTCCTTGATAAGCCTCTTCTTCATAATGACTTTGTTGTATAATCTGCATCAAAACTGATAAACAAAACTGATAAACTTTCTTCTATTGAAAACTCCATACCTGAAAGTATTTCTGGAATTGGAAGCTATAGAATTAAAAAATAGGAAGTTTCTGGTCGTCCAAAGCAGTTTTTAGGACTTTAAAAACACCTCCCAACAGTTCTTAAGGAGAGAAATCCCGCCAAAGTCTGAAAAAAACATCAAAATTGCACGAAACTACTCGGGACCCCGTCAGTGCTCCCGACGGCACTGTTGGTGCACTGGTCTATCTAGTGGGCGTCGTCAGCGCACATTCTAGCCCTATCGGTGCCAGAGGCCAAAATTGCATCTTTTTATTTTTTTGTTGTTCAATTCGATTCCAAATTTTTCTTTAATACCAATATTTGTTTAAATTTATGATATATAAAATTGTGTAGGATTATTATGTCCTAAAATTTTAAACACTTATCAAATAAACTAGTAATGCATAGATATATATATATATA
>NW_018235699.1:53791-62494 GCF_001263595.1 Phalaenopsis equestris
TATATATATTTATTTATTTATTTATTTATTTATTTATTTATATATGGGTTGCCTCCCTCAAAGCGCTTGGTTCAACGTCGTCAACCCGACGCAGCATTTATTTAGTTGGGTTGACTTAACATTAAAACTTTTTTAAATTGTGGTATTTGCTCTTTATAATAATATTTCAAACGATGCCTATTAACTTTAAATATCTTTCCAGTGTTAGGTTCTTTAATAACAATAGTCCCATAATGATAGACTTTAATCACTTTAAATGGTTCTAATCATCTGAATTTTAGTTTTCCTGGGAATAATCTCAATTTTGTATTATATAATAAAACTTCTTGTCTAGGTTCAAACTTCTTTTTAATAATCCTCCAATCATGTCAGATTTGGAAGAGTTGCGCCCGTATGAGCTATGGGATGGTTGCACCTCGACAACGACTTTATATATGCTCAAAAGTACAAGAATTTGATACTGCTGCTAGAAGATTTAAATCCCCGGCAACAATGCAAAAAACTTGATAATGATTATAGATTTGATAAAAATGTGTATAAATATTGAATAATTGCAAAGTCACACTTATCAACGCAAGTATACGTATCGCTCAAGTAATACAGGGCTCTAGTGGAGTTCTGGATATCGATCCCGATATCGATCCCACTAGAGGCTACGAACTAAGAATCCCACAGGGAGTAATATTAGAGGTTAGAAAATCAATACTTAATCACACAACACTTAATCACAACAACATAGTTCAAATTGCATATTTGTCACTAATAGGTAATTAAAATTAAAATCTAATTTTAATAAATTCTCAATCAACTAATTCTATTAAAAAAGTTCTTAATGTGAAGTTCAATATATAAGAAGCATACTTCTCCTTGTCAAGAAATTTAAGTGAATGGATAAATTGAATCGGTTCAAATTGTTTTGTGCCAAATAAGAGCATACCTATTCTTTACCCTTTTGACCAGACATAATAAACATTTACTAATCATATGCTTGGTTACTGAATCTACAGCTAGGCTGGGAGGATACCGGCTCTCCCTTCGGAGCTTCCACATTCCCCTCACCGTCACCTGAGTGCTAACATCTACACTTCACACACAAATAATAGGATCGAATTGAAGATTTTAGTCTGTCACTCTAAAATATCCAATTCTACGCCCGATAATTTTTATTTCCCTATTTATTTGCACCCAACTTTTAAGGACTTTGACCTCCTTAAATCTTGGATGTAATCCCCACTTTAGTTGTAAAACTCAACATATTTTAACAAATAAATTGGTCAGATAGAAAGTAAATTAAGATTAAAGTGAAAAGATCATCACAACTTCTTTAATATTCTCATGGCACAACCAATTCAAATCACCATTTCATAAAATCTCAAGACAAGGAGAAAGACAAAGAAAACTACTCAGAACTCATGAAGAAGATACAACAAAACTTGGATTTCATATATAAAAGCAAAGTCATACAAACTACAATAAGTAAACACATCTTATCTTGAATTCCTCCCCAAGTAACTTCTCGAAGTTCCTCTGAATCTCTTCCTTTCTTTACAGCACACAGAATTCTCCTTCAAAGTGGCAATGAGGAAGAAATCTCTCACTTTCCTTTGACTCATACAATCTCTCGAAGAGTTCCTCACAATACCTAACCCTAAATTACACTGCCCTAGACAGCCGTAGACCTCTCGACACTCTCTGGACACACTAGACTCCCCTTTTATGGCCTCCAAAATGTTTCTCTTAAAGTTGTAGAAGAGTTTTCAAGAGTTTCCTAAGCGTCCCTTAAAAAATCATCCACATTCAATGCATATATTGAGAAAACCATCGTTCTCGCTGTCGGAGACCTTGATGGCGCCGTCGGCGACCTTCAAAAATATTTTATTCTGGACTGTCAGGAAAGACCCACCGTCGGCGGCGTCGATGGCACTGTCGGCGCCCAAGATCAAATCTTCATATTTTGGTCCTTTTTGCTCCAAATTCGCTCCTTTTTGCTCCAAATTTGCTCCTTTTTGCATCTTTTTGCTCCAATGACTATAATTCAACATATCTACAACAAAACATCAAAAATTTCTTTCTTTAAAGTGTAATATCATCAAAATGAGTGTAAAATAGGTATGAAAATCTCAACATATTTTTCTTTGGTCAAAATCCCCCAAACTTAACTATTACTTGTCCTCAAATTACTTGTCCTCAAGTAATGTTAGTACTATATAAAAGTTATGATCTATGGCAGTAAAGTCTGTGGTAAAATTTTAATTCATACATACTATAAGTTTGATTTAAGAAAATACCATAGTAAGTTTTTCAGAAAAAATTTAAGTATAGACTATATTTTTCTAGTCATCAAGTTTAAGAGTTCTAGTTTTCTATTCATTTCAAGAATAGACTATATTTTGTAATATCAAGTCCTTAGAATATTCAAATGATAGGAACTTCCTGAGAACACTACTAGTAAAGATATTATTCCATAAATATAAGTTTGAAAATGTATTTAGGTTTTCCCTTTAGGTAGGTCCAAGTGAAGCTAATTTTTGATTAGGCATCTCCTCAAGCTTCTCCTCACTTATATATTTTTTTCTTTTTCATTTGGATTGCTTTCAATCCTAGATATTTTTCTTTTCTTTTCAGGGATTGTTGTCAATCCTTTCTTTTTCTTTCTCCAGTGATGATTACTATATCTGGATAGCCTTTAATAATTTTGAACATCACCTTTATTTCCCTAAATTTGAAACTCAAAGCATTCCTTTGCCTTATAATTATTTCATAGCTGTTACGTCATTGAGCCCCAATCTTTCTTCTCAAATGAATTTATAAGATTCTTAATATTTTAAAATATAATTTTCTTTACTTTAAATAGTTAACTATAGTCGTATTCTCTTATACTAAATTTACTAAATATCTTAATCTATAAAATTAGTTTTCCTTACAAAAATATTCATTTAAATCTACCATAATATTTAAATATCTACAAAAAATAGTTATCTGAATTAAATTCACTACAAAAAATTATATTAATAATTTTTAAAAATATTTAAATTGAGAATATATAATAGTTATTCTTTTTCTTGTCTCCGCTAAACTTAAATTTTTCAATATTGAATGATACAGGTGGAAAGAAAAATTCTAAATATAAATTATACCTTAGTACTTTAAGCATTTTCAAGCATTTTCAAGCATTTTCATCATTCTGGAATTTTTGCAGTTCCTTCTCAAAATTTTACTTCAACTGGTCTGTAATATTAGGAGCTTTCTATACCTGTAAATCATTAGAGAAGTTGCTGGGTAATGAAATTTTGAAATAAGTACAAAACTAAATATTATACAAACACAAAATTTCACTAACACATCACAATACTAAATAAAAATAATTACAAATACATCACAATGCAAAAAAAAATCACATCACATTACAATTTTACAAAGTACTAATCAAAGTCTATTACAACTACAAATGTAATTTTTAAACTACAACACTAAACACGTATGTAAACATAAAATAAAATAGACAATAAAATGAAAGTACAAACAACATACATCTATCTCTATCACAAAATCACAAAACCAACGTACATCAATCACAATAATATATCAAAATCACATACTATATCCTTGTCTCCCTGGTCAGTAGGTGGATTGGGCTGATACTGTGTATAACGGGGGCATTTAAGAAAAGTAACATCAAGCTCACCTCTGTAGTGTCGAGCTTGAGCTTCGTAGTAAGCTATCTCGAAGTCAAAATGCCTCTGTAGATACGCACTATCATGATCATGTCTACGTTCTAATCCCCCAATTCTTTAATTTATTTTCTCTATACTTTTCCGCTGCAAGGTTAACTCATTCATTAAATCATGAAGGGTAGGGGAACTAGAGGAAGGTCATAACTAGTAGATGGGATATCTCTACTAGTCATTGGTTCTTTACTCCTACTCCCAGATCTCCATGCTTCATGGGATTCATACGTCTTTAAATTAGCTTTACTAATGGGTTTCATAGGGTAAACCCATTCTTCATCATCTCCAGCTTCAACTCCAGAAAGTTGGTAAAGTGCATAAATGAGGCCAGGATGTCTGAGAGCTCCACCTGATTCACTCCTTGTCGTGGTCAAAATATGCTTATAAGTAATTATCCCCACATTTATAGTCCGATTAATATGAATACAAAAATTCAGAATAGTTCTATCTCTTGTTACCTCACTATGGTGATAGGTTGGTAATAAAGTAGAGGAAATAAAATAGTGTCACTCTTTAGATGTGGCATTTAACCATTTAACATGGAAGCAGAAAAAAAAATTTACCCGTTCTCGCTGCTTTATCTTCCATGTCCCTTTCCCATCAGTGAGAAAGTTAATGACATCGTTAAGCAGGCCTTACATTGTACTGAAGGTTTCATATGCAGATATAGGAGTCTGGGACTTCATAAAATGAGTTAATTCGGGCGACACTAAACTCAGTAGAAAACCCTCTCACTCGAACGGTTCCATCCTCAGAAGAGATCACATTGGCATATAATTCTTTCACAACATTCACAATAGCCTTTTTGGTGGTATAACAGAAATTTCCCCCCCTCCTTTCAGTAATAACTCGTTTAACTTCTCCTCCTGGACTCTCAAAAACATGATCTTGGATACATTTCTTCCCTTGAAATACTGAAGTAAATCTCGACAGAGCCTTCGCATTGATGAAGCGAGACTCGTCAAACTCAAGTCGCCTCTTTTGTCGCGGAGCCATTTCAATCTAATCAAAATAAAAAAAAATTCCAAAATACACTTCAAATACTCAAATAATGGCTTCTAAAAGTGACTCTCAGAGTTCAAAACTAAGTTCCATGAATTTCTTTCAAATATTTTCTCCACATTCTCAAATTTTTTTTGGATCTCCTCAATGTGGGAGAAATTCAATGTGAAAATCAAATATTTTCAGATTGGAGTGAAGCTCTTACCGAGGGATGATAAAATCCAATGTCTAAACGCTTTGAAATCACCCCAAATCCAAGATCTCTCAAGCCCTAGGTCGAAATTTTTATTTTTAAGAGGATGGGGATGATGAATAGTGGCGGTTGACTGGTCAAAATCGCTGTTAAAAGTGTTTTTTTGGTATCTTGCCATCGGCGGGATCTTCAGCACGTTCAATGAGCTTGATTGAATTAAATAGCCTAAGTCTCGGGAAAAATTCACCATCAGCGGCGTCGATGGCGCCGTCTGCGAGATTGTCAAAATTGGTTCAATTTTTAGATTTTTGCAATTTTGATAAATTCCAAGCCTCGTCGACATCCGTTTACATAAGATTTAAATTCCAAGCCTCGTCGACATCCGTTTACATAATATTTTAAGTGATTAAATGATGTGCTAACACAAATAAACATTCACAACACAAAACATACAATTATATATAAAATCTAAGCGTTACAATACACGTTACACGACACACATAAATTTGGTATTTTCTCAACCTAAATACCTCAATTCAGCGTCGCAATCCAAGCTACAACACTCAAAACCTTGAAAACAAAATATTTTATGCTCAATTTCAACTATACTGAGATCTAAAAGAAAAATTTGAAAGTAAAGCAAACACATAAGTTCAAATCAAATCACACACATAGACATATAGATAGTAAAGTAAATCTACTATTCCTCCGATTCATTGCTTGTTTCTTCTCTGATATCGCCCATCGATTGAACATGAACGAAGAGGTTATAGAAAGCTCGGTATGGGAATTCTTCAGTAGAGTCCTTTTCTATCAATCCCATCTTTCTCATCAATCATATCAAACTTCCTTCGATATGTCCAAAGTGATCAAAATGATCTTTCGTCCTCTAGTCCAGATGATAAAAAAAATCAGAGATATTGTTAATTACATTCATAACATTTTGTACCACTTTCTCCAATTTCTTACTTTCTCACTTTCTCCAATTTCTTGATTCTGCGCAGGATCACTAGTGTCTTGTCCGGAATTAGAGGTTGAATAGGTAGTGAATTCTGAGATGATTGATCTACAATAATAGTCATATCATTCTCATCTTCATTGGCTGGGAACTTCTTGGTTGGGTCTAAAGGCTTCCAAGGTAGAAGTACCTTTTCCCAAATCTCATAAGATACTTGGAATTGACTGTAGAGTAAAAGGATTGTTGAAGGATGTCCAAGCTCATAACTTAATCCATGAACGATCAGGCCCAAAACAGACTTCACGATTATCGATCCATTATCAATCGATAGTCCTAGTTGAATACAGTAATTCATAACAACACTTTCTTTAGTAACTTTACCGGACCTTCTTTGTTGGTAATAGTTTTGTAGAAATGAAGAAGTGTCAGTGTTTAGAAACGAGGTTTAGAAGTGTAGCAGAGAAACTAATACACCCATTTTTTCTCATTTCCCAGTCTTCAGTCTCGTCTGTCAAATATTGGTAGATCTCATTCATCAGATTTCTTGTCGGGATGAAGTTGGAATAATGGCAGATAGGAACATTCTCAATCATATATAACTCATTAATCCAAGCAGGAGTAAAATTTATCCATCTCCCTCGCACATAGAAAACTCTGTGGTTGATTCCATGCAAATTAGCATAAAACTT
This sequence comes from Phalaenopsis equestris, assembly GCF_001263595.1. Lineage (NCBI taxonomy): Eukaryota > Viridiplantae > Streptophyta > Magnoliopsida > Asparagales > Orchidaceae > Phalaenopsis > Phalaenopsis equestris. The sequence goes on from NW_018235699.1 coordinate 60,362, forward strand.
CTTCACCACAGGAACGACTACGACGGCAGTAGTGTAGCACAACACTTCCCATAATCGTCGCACAATCATCTCTCAATTACTGTCAAAGGATTATTCAATCCTCGATTCATGAATTCTCTTTCTTTGATCAATCTCCTCTTTGTCAGTACTTTGTTGAAGGTTCGCTGTGCCTCGAAACTAATAAATTTTCTTCAGTTGAACACTCGAAATCTATGATTTTTAGTGGAATTAGAAGCCATATGGATAAATTTGGTAGAGTTTCAATTCAATTTTTTGTAATATGAATTTAAGATCTGAGTTTGGAAGTTTATAGGGAGTACATCCCGCCTAAAATTACCAAAAACCGCCATTTCAAACTCCAAAAATCGTCATCTCGTCGTTCTCGTCGTCGGCAGCATCGATGGCACCGTCGGCTAACCTTGAGAATTAATTGTCTGGATTCTCGGGAAAAACCTGCCATCAGCGGAGTCGATCCCACCGTCGGCGCCCAAGGCAAAAATTTCACAGTAAGGCAAAAATGTCACGGTTTTGCTCTGGTCCGAATGCGTTCCAATTTTCTCTATGGATCCAATTTTTATGATGATTCAAAATTAAATACGAGTAGTAGAGTTCAATACTACCACAAACTAACAATAATTTCAAATAAAAACACTATAATTGAAATAAAAATAAAGATAACTATGGTTTGCCTTCTATAAAGCGCTTCGTTTAATTTTGTCAGCCCGACCTATTTAGATATTATTCAGGTTGACTGACCATTAAAACCTTTTTAAAATTTGGTCTTTTACCCTCAAAATACTGGTTTAATCTATGTCCATTTACTTTAAATCTATTCCTAGTCTTTTGATCTTCAATTTCAATAGCTCCATAAGTATAAACTTGAGTTATAGTAAATGGTCTTAACCAACGAGATTTCAATTTCCCAGAGAATAAGTTGAGCCTTGTATTGTAAAGCAAAACTTCTTGTCCTGGTTCAAAGTTCTTCTGGTTAATCTTCTGATCAAGCCATAACTTAAGTTTTTCTTTATAAATTCTATCATTATCATAAGATTCATTATCAAAATTGTAACAATCTCTTCTCACCAGCATATTTCAAATTATAATTGAATTCCTTAATAGCCCAATATGCTTTATGCTCCAATTCTACTGGTAAGTGACAAGTCTTTCAAAAAATCAGCCTGTAAGGAGTCATTCCAATAGGAGTTTTATAAGCAGTTGTTGACCTCACTTTTGGTTGAGGTCTAGAAATTTTGTTAGTAGCCTAGGTCTAGCCATAGAACTTTCCTACTAACTAGTCTTAGAAAACTAGAAAAGGTACCCTCACCATTAGAAACTCAAAACTCTTCTCTTTACTCAACTTGCTAGTCTTAGAAAATTAGACGAGGTACCCCACCATTAGAAATTCAAAAAAAACTTTTCTTTTTACTCAGCTTGAAATTCCACATATTGATCTTAACCTCTAGCATTTAGTAGGTAAGATCATTATAAGAGAATTCAAGAAGAGTCCCTATAGGATTACTTGGCTTTAGAATTGACCCTGGGTGTTGACTTGGAACTAGGGTACACCATATCTTCACAATACATTAATCCATGGTTCATTTAGAATGGATATCTATCCAATTCTATGTGAAATGCCTAACTTGGTCTTTTGCTCCTAGGCACCTCCAAATTACCTAATTGCCCTTGGTACCCAAATTGGCCAAAATTCTCCAAATTTTGCCAAAATACCCAAAATTGATCAAAAATCATTTCAAACACTTTGAATACATCCAAATTTTCCAAAATTGACAAAAATTTCCAAAAATGGCCAAATTACCAAAATGCGCCTCCATGGCCCAAAAAAAATCCAAAAATTCCAAAAATTCCCAAAAAATTCCAATAAATTCAAAATATTCCCAATTTAATTTTGTCCAACTACACAATGGTCTAATTTGGTCAATTTGACCATCTTTGACCAAAACCCCAAATTAGCCCCAATATTGGCTAACACCCAAAATCTCAACAATTAAATGCCCTAAACCTCAAATTGGCATCCAATTTTTGTTGAAAATACTTTGTGAGGTCATTTGTGATTAAACACAATAATCAATTTCAGCTTAGTCCAAAGCTAGCTCAAGTTTGACCCAAATTTGA
>NW_018235699.1:62679-63208 GCF_001263595.1 Phalaenopsis equestris
GATTAACCAATTGACCTCAAAGTGACTTTCACCCTTCATGAAAGTTGTTTCTAATGGTCTCTTACACCAAATTTCATATTTAATTGGGACAATTGACATGTCTAACCTAGTCCAAACACAAGATTTGGTCATATGCACCTTCTTGGACTTATGGCCAAATCCAAACCAATTGAGCTTGGTATGGTCAAATGAGCCTTACCTTAACTCTTCATAGACTCTAGAGTTGAGTTTAAATCCAGCCACCGACCCATGGTTAAGCATGATATTTATCTCATGGTTAAAAATATTTTTTTTTTAATTTTTAAAGGGATAAAGAGAGGGTTAAATCAAAGTACTTGCTATACCACATGTCAATACCCTATGGTGTCATTTTTACTGCTCATTATAAGCTTTAACCATGACCCAATCACTTTAACCCAAGCTAAAGCCCAAAAATACGAGCCCTCACATGGCCAACACCGAAATTCATGCCAAGAAGCCCCCTCAGCCCAAATTGAGCTGAGAGCTCCTCTGCTTAACACCTAAGCAG
>NW_018235699.1:63557-64655 GCF_001263595.1 Phalaenopsis equestris
CAACACCCAAAATTGGCTGTGGTCGAAATCATACATAGGCCTTACACCAGAGCCAGAGGCTTCATCCCTAAGCTCTTTGGGACCCAACAAAGGTGTGAAGAATCTTTGATTGAGGCCAAACCTCTCGGAGTAAAGGTATAACCTCAGTCACTCTCCCGAGCCTTCGCGAGCTCTCCTTTTATTATGGCTTGATTTCATAATATGTTTACCATATAGATGTGTTCGTCTCTTCAAGACGATCAATTTAAAAAAAATCATTAAAATTCATTCAGAAACGAGAAAGATATTAAGGTTTTAAGTTGAACGACTCTCGGTTAAGGCCATCGGGGACGATGAATGGATGTCGTCCATTCTCGCGTGTATTGAATGGATGGCGGAGATCAAGCCGATTGATCCTCTGGAACGTTACGGCGGGACGCGTGGCAGCTAACTCAGAAGGCGGCGTCGACGTGGCTGATCGACGGATCCAATGATCCAGTCAGCCCGCGGTTTGAATAAATAAATAGGGGTATTTAATAAATTCAGAAATACCCCTAAACTTCAAAAATCCATATCTTTACATAGAAAACTCATAAAAATAAAATAAAAATACCCCCTTGCTCAGTGAATAGAGAAAAATCATGTGGAATTATTTTCACATTAATTTGATGCATATTTAATTTTATAAAAATCAATTAGTTTTTGAGGTTTTTTAATTCTCCATTCATATTGGATTATCACCTTGACCCCAAATTTTTATATGTTGTAGTCTCTGTCTAGGTGCACAATTTGAGTATTTTTCCAAAGACATAATAGATCTCTAGACAGAGATCTTAATTTTCTAAATTTTTATGCATTTTCTATTCAAATAATTATAGAAAATTTTATGTGGCTTAGAAAATTCTATAAAAAATTCATGTAAGTTACCTATGGCTAGAGCAGTCTTAAGAAATAATTTCATAATTTTTAAGAATAAGAATATCATTATTTTAAGCAAACCTCAATTATTTTGAGCAAACCTTAGTTTGATTAAAATATTTAATTTGATGGACACAGAGATTAAAATCACTTGCTTTTTATTCCTCACTGTGGCTCATGAGTCAAAAAACTCACCATAAA
>NW_018235700.1:0-1155 GCF_001263595.1 Phalaenopsis equestris
TAACATTAAATCCTTCCTCAGAATTAAATAACAAGTCATAATATTTCAAGGTTTTTTTCCTTGTGCAACATAAATCCTCAGCTCATCTTTAGGCCTTTGCACAATCATATTGTGCAATTTAGCACTAATTTATCTTAGGCTCTGAGTTTGTCGTTTATCATGACATAAACTCTCCTATTTTCCAGGCTATTTGTATAATTGTGTCATATTAATGTAAGCCCTGATTAATAATAATTGGTAGGATGAAACATTCAATAATTTCCTTCTCGAAATTGAAGCCAAACAATTAGATAACTTGGGAAGTCGTTGAGGTTCTCCTCAAGGCCGGTAACAGCCCCAAGTTTTCTCCCTTTGGATTCTATAACAATATTCAAAATTTGAGTCGCCTCTCCCATTTGACACTCCTTGATTCGATCAACGAAAAGTCCTACTCTTTGAAATTCTTGAAGATAATACTTTCTGATCTAAATTGAAAGTTTTCTTAGGTGACCTCCATCATTTAAGATGTAATTAAATATAAGGGTTTGCCTTAATAGGAAACAATAGGAAACTTTAAAACCTAAAACCCCAACTTAAAATAAACCCTATTTAATTTTTTATATTAGTTAAGGGAACTTGTTGGTCAACATAAATGATTTCACAGATTAAAACAAATGTCATAAATTATGTAGTTTATTTAATCGAGCCTCACAAGTAAGTGATAGGACTATCCTCGGGATATGTATGCACTTCTAGTGTTCTGCTCATTTATTTATACTATTGTTTATATGAGATCGGTTCGGTCTGGTCTTTTCAAAATAAAAAATATTATTTTTCAAAATAACATATATATAATATTTTTCTTCCGATTTTGGCAACCGACAAATAAATATGCTCTTATTTGTCACAATACCACATTTAAACTTCTAAACATTTTAAATTGTACACTAATTATGAATTTTTTGCAAGGAGAAAGTCTCTTTTTATATATTTTCTAAAATCATTGCATTTACTTTTAATTGCATTTATAGAAATTATTAAACTTAATTTCATCATTATTACTTTAGATAATTGTTGCAGTATTAAGTTCTGTTAATGTTTAAATTCTTGAATTTCGTTTCTTTTCGTTTGTAGTACCCTATGGGATCGATACTGTGATTTTTATAGAAAATCCTA
>NW_018235701.1:0-780 GCF_001263595.1 Phalaenopsis equestris
TCAAAGTGAGTACAATTTATGGCTTAAGCAATTTGGAAATTCAGCAGAGAAATTTGCAGAGGGGTTCGTTGCAGGATCAATTTCAGATAACAATTTTTGGTACAAAATTCAAGGTGGTGAAGTTCGATGGAATTGGTAACTTCGGATTCTGACAAACAAGGGTGAAAAATTTGTTAGCTCAACAGAGAATCTTGAAAGCTTTGCGGGCATCAAAACTAGATGCCATGGAGGATGGAGATTGAGATAAATTGCAACAAAAAGCGTCAGCAACCATACACCTATGTCTGACAGATGAGGTTATGTATCACGTGATAAATCTGAAATCTCCAGTGGAGGTATGAAAGAAATTGGAAACTCAGTTTATGCCCAAATCTCTGATGAAAAAATTGTATCTGAAGCAAAAGTTGTATGGGCTGAAGATGCAAAAATTTTCTGATCTGGAGCAACATGTGAATGACTTAAATCAAATAATCATGGATTTATCAATGTTTGATGTAAGTATTGAGAATGAAAACGAGCAATGATTCTGTTGTGTTCATTGCCTCCTTCCTATGAACACTTGGTGACTACTCTGACATATGAGAAACTATCAAATTTGATAAGATTACTGCAGCATTGCTGGCTCACAACCAGCAGAATGCAGGGGAAAACTCTCATGGAGACAGTTTATATGTTAAGGGTTAGGATCGAGGAAGAAAGAAGGAGAAGGAGAGCTCTGGAAGGCAAAGTTCCAGAGGCAAAAAGCAAGTGCAAAGAGCCAGGTCATATGAAGAGAGATTG
>NW_018235702.1:0-464 GCF_001263595.1 Phalaenopsis equestris
GGTGAACTAAACCACCAGTGGTCTCTCCCAAAGCATAGATCGAGCGTTCTTATAAATAATATAGCCTACATTTATCCTCATCACATGCTGGATACAATAGTTCAAGATAGCTCTATCCTTTGTTACCTCACAATGATGGTTTGTTGGTATCATTCTTCCAGAAATAAAATAGTGTCAGGCCTTAAATACTACATTTAACATAGAAAGAGGAAAGTTTACCTTAACACAATTCTTCACTTTCCAAGTTCCTCTTCCATCAATAAGGAAAGAAACTCGTTCAAGGCCTCATTCGTGGCAGAAAATGATTTATGCTGGCAACTGTACACATCTTTTAACTGATAAAACTTATTAATTTCTTCCTTAATTTTTCTTGGGAAAAACTCAACCATTTTTCCACGAACAAAAACAACATCATTAGAACTTTCCTTGAATTTGGCATAGAATTCCATCACTACACCAATAAT
>NW_018235703.1:0-913 GCF_001263595.1 Phalaenopsis equestris
GAAAGGACTAAAGTGATGAAATTAGAAAGAAAGAACGAAAGGAGGGCAGAGTGAGAGATGGAAGAGGAAAGATATTGAGAGAGAAAGAAAGTAAGAGAGGTAAAGAGAAAGAAAATGGGAGAGATAGAGAGTGATAGTGTAGAAGAGAGAGCTAGTGAGGAGTAAAAAGAGAAGAGATAGAGAGAGAAATGGAGACAGAGTTGGAGAGGGAGAGGGATGGAGTGGAAGATAGAGAGATATAGAGTGCAAAAGATGGAGTGCAAGAGAGGAATGGTGAAAGTGGAAGAGAGAGAGAAAGTGCAAATGATGGAGAATGCGAGAGAGATAAAGTGAGAGGGGGAGTAAAAGAGAGAAGGTAGATAGAGTGACAGAGATTAAGAGAGGGATAGAGAGGGTGAGGGAGTGAAAAATAAAGAGAGAGAAAAAGAAGATTGAGAGTATGAGATTGATATAAATAGTGAGAGCAAGAGAAAAGAGGCCAAAAGAGTGAGTGAGAGAGAAGCAAAATAAACTAAAAAAGCATGAAGAGTGAGAGTAAGAGCTTAGAGAAATAAAGGGAGTGAGAGAAGAGAGAGAAGCAAGAGAACATTCAAAAAGTAGAGAGTCAAAAAAGATAACTTGAGAGAAAGGGAGAGAGAAGAAGAGAAAGGGAGAGAGGGAAGGATGGAGATAGAGAGCTACGAGTGGGACAAAGAAGAGTGACAAGACAAAGAAGAGTGAGTAAAGGAGAACAAAAGAAGAGAGAAAGAGAAGAAAGTACGAAAGAGAAAAAAAAAACGAAAGAAGATATGGAGTAGAAGTAGAGTAAGTAAAAAGAGGAGAGTAAGAGAAAGGGAGAAAAAAATGGAGAGAGTGGAAGGGTGTGGGTGAGGAAGAGTGAGAGGAAGAGAGAGAGGGAGAAAGAGGAAGGAGC
>NW_018235703.1:1905-3193 GCF_001263595.1 Phalaenopsis equestris
AGAATAGAGAGAAGATGGAGAGAGTTGGAAGAGAGTGAGAGAGAGTGAGAGGGAGATAGAATGTAAGTGCAAGAAAGAGAAGAAAAGAAAAAAGGGCTCCATAAAATTTAAAAAATAATGGATGGTGAATATAGGAGAGGTATCCAAATAAAATGATGGAGAGTTGGTAAGTGGATGTGTATGAGAGAGAGAGAGATTAAGGAAGTGAGATAGATATAGAATGAGTGAGAGAGTGTGCAGGGCAAAGGATAATGCAAAAAACAAAGAGAGATAGTGAGAGAGAGAATGAGAGAGAGTGAGATAATGAAGAAAGAAGAGATAGTAGGAAAAGAGAAAAGGAGGTGTTGGGAGAGAGAGTATGTGATAGAGTAAGAAAGAGAGATAGTGGGAGGGAGAAAAGAGAGATAGAGTAAGTAAGAAAGAATGATTGAGAGAATGAAGGAGATAAGGGAGGGAGAGTTAGAGTAAACAAGAGAGGGAGAGGGAGAGAAAGTTAAAGAGACGATGAGAGGGGCAGATAGAGATGAATAGTGAGGATAGGAAACAAAAAATAGAGTTAAAGAGAGGGTGAGATGGGAAGAGAGAGAAGAATGAATAAAGATAGGAAGCGAAGAAAGGGACAGAGTTGAAGGGAAGTTTTGGAGATGTGTATGAGTTAGAGTGGGGTAGGGATAGAGAGTGAGTGTGAGTGGGAATAGAGAGATAGAGCAAGAAGTGAAATTGAGAGAGAGCGAGTGACATAGAATGAGAGAAGAAAGTAAGAGTGTTAATAAAAGAGAGGGAGAGAGAGAGACGGTAAGGAGAGCGGCAAAGTGAGAGGGAGAGTAATAGAGCTAGATAGAGGGAGAAAGATAAAGAGAGGGAGAGAGCATGAGAGATATATAGAAAGGGATAGATAGAATAAGAAAGAGGGAGAAAGAAATGGAGAGAGATAAAGGGATAGAGAAGGGGGAGAGAGAGAGGGAGGGAGTGAGAGGGAGAGGGAGGGGAAAGATATATAGAGGTGTGAGAGTTGTGGAGTAATAGAGTGAGAGAGATTGAGAGATAAATTGAGAAAGAGTGGAGTAAAAGTGGGAGGGATAGAGAGAAAAAGATAGCTAGATGCAGATGAAAGAGAGAGGGGAGCAAGAGTGAGAGAAATAAGGAGGGAGTGAAGGAGACAGAGGGAAGAGAAACATAAAAGATAGAAAGAGAAAGGCAGAGAAGGAGGAAAAGTGAGAGAAGAAGAGCGAGGGGAAAGAGAGTGAGGAAAAGGACAAGAAAGAGACTTAGAGAGTTGGAGGAGAGA
>NW_018235704.1:0-2311 GCF_001263595.1 Phalaenopsis equestris
AACTAAGTTTAATGGCATCATCAAACTCTCTAATGTACTTAAAGGTTGGACATACGCTGAGAAATTAGCTATATACAAGTGAACCTGCAAATTATGACTTCTAGGCCATTTGGATTAGTAGAGGCTTTAGCTCAAAATTGTCAGCTTGAATTATAAACATAAAGATGCTTTGCCCAAAGGTTTAACATATTCGCTCAATTATCTAGATTTGTCGTCTTCATTATGTTAGTTAGTTGTTGTTTGAGGTTGATTTTTTTCTTCTTTTTTTTTCATTCATAATTTTTTTAAAGTTTTTTTTTCTAGATTTGAACAACACTAATTTTATATTTTCTATTCTACACATACACCACATAGGACGTAGTTTTAAGCAAAAAATAATACAAATACAATAACAATAGTAATAGCATTGTGATGTTAGTGAGTTTTAAGCAAAAAACAATAACATACTATGCATTTCGCTTACTGAGAAATACATACATTTCTTTATTTAAACAGCAATAAGATCTTTATCCAAACCACCGTGGGACAAAACTTGCGAAATTTACATACATTCCAATCAATTCCTACGTATTTACATATCTGACACGTAAACTTCAAATTTTACATATATACTAACTTAGCTGTGCATAAAAAAATGTAGTTCACTTTTTGAAAATTAAAGTAGTGACATCACAAAAATTATGATGATGATATTTTTGATATGATATGAAAATTTTGTGTGGTATAAATGTTCAAAGTGAAGTTTGTATGTTAGATGTGTATATACGTAAGAATTATCTTGTATGTATGTAAATGCCCCTATATTTAAAAAATAAAATTTCATTTTTGTATGCTCTTAATATATATTTGTATTAAATTTTTTTTTATTTTTTATTAATTATTTTGCATAGATTTATTGAATTATTATGTATATTTGTATTATAAGAATATACAAAATAGATTGAATTGCTTGTAATATTATTTATTTTATCAATGATGGTAAATTTCACATTTTAATTTTGAATTATGTGCTATTTATTTAATTAATAAATTTGTATAATAAGCTTGCCCCCCTTAGAAAAATATGTTGGTTCCACCCCCACTTTTACTAGACATTTACAGGAGGATGTACCTTTGTGTATGTTTTTCACTGATAATATCATTCTCGTGGATAAGATTATAGAAAGTGTCCCCAAAATACATGAATTGTGGAGGTCTACATTGGAGTCTAAAGGCCTTCATTTGAGTAGATCTAAAACTGAATACAAGGAATGTAATTTTAGTAGTAGTAGCTCTAGTAGTAGAGTTGTAGTTATGAGTGATCAATTCATTAAAATGTGTAAATATTTTAGATATTTTGGGTCAATTGTTCAAATTATTGGTGATATTGATGGAGATGTGATCAGCAAAATTCAAGTTGGTTGGTTGAAGTGGAGGAATGCTTCAAGCCTATTGTGTGATAGAAAACTACAGTTTAGACTTAAAGAAAAAAATTTTATGATGGTGGTGAGCCACGCAATGCTCTAAGGTGCAGGTCGTTAGCCTTTAAAAGAGAAGCATAAAGCAAAGTTAAGTGTTGTTGAGATGAGAATGCTTAGGTGGATGAGTGGCTTGACACTTAGAGAGAAAATGCAAAATGAATATATCTGTGGTAGGGTTGGTGTAGTTCCAGTGGCGGAGAAGATTTGAGTGAGACGTCTTAGATAGTTTAGTCTCATTAAATAACGACTATCTGATGATCCGGTTATGAGAGTAGATGTTTTAGATTCGACTTATATTAAGAAAGATAGAGGTAAATCTAAAAAGACTTGGGGGTATTGTACATAAAATGATCTTATTCTATTAGAATTATATGAAACAATGACACTCAAACGCAATGGAGAAAAAGGATTCACGCAGCCGACCCCACTTAGTGGGATAAAGGTTTGTTGTTGTTATTGTAATATTGAGTAAACTTATTATCTCCCATTCCCAAATAGCCGGGTATAAGGTACAATTCCTGCCACCTTTTGTATCCTCTATGAACTATGAATAATATTTTTCTCTGAATTTTTTTTTTAAAGAATTGTAAGATGCTAAGAATGTTTATATATAACTGTTCTACATATGATTTAATTTGTGAAATAGTTCTTGGTCATATATAAGTATGGCTTTCCGAATTATATCTTCTATTCAAACAAGCACATAACACGAATTTAATATATTTTTACATATCTCACACGTAGTCATTCATACTCACAAACAAAGCACTAAAATCTTTAATATCATATAAAAAATAACACATTTTCACGCATGGGTAGGGCTGTCAAAACGGCTTGTTATTCGCGAACAG
>NW_018235705.1:0-412 GCF_001263595.1 Phalaenopsis equestris
GGTTAATTTTAGAGATTAAGATATTTGATATAAAATAATAAGACTATGTTTTTTTTCACTTTAAGTAAAGAAATTTGTATTTATGAAATATTAAAAATCTTAAAAGTTCATGTAAGAAGAAAATAATTAAACTTTATGAAATCTTTAAGCTAATATAATTTGTAAAGTGAAGAAATGTGACAATTTTTTGACTTTAAGAAGAGGATAGTGAAGTTTAAAATCATTAAAGGCTATCCAGATATAGTAATCCTTAAAAAAAATGAAGCGAAAAAAAAAGAAAAGAAAAGAAAAAGAAAAGAAAAGATGTGGGAAGAAGCTTGAGGAGATGCCTAATTAAAAATTAGCTTCAGATTTGAATCAGTTAAAAAAAAAGTTTGGCTATATTTTCTAAACTTTTATTTGAGTATTAGTT
>NW_018235706.1:0-794 GCF_001263595.1 Phalaenopsis equestris
AGAAGAGCCCAAAGGAGGCACCCTACCATACGATATAAGTACAATAATACCAGAAATAAAAAAAATAAAAAAATAAATAAAATAAAAAAATAAAACATGCAGAAAACAAGTAACTAGGGACGAGTCAGTTTATTCCTGCCTCTTCCTCTAGTTTTAGGAGCAGAAGCAGATAACAAACTTAGAAGAGTCGCGCCATTGCCAGGAGTCACCAAAGTATCATCCATCAAGTGTCCAAGTTGGAGTGAGCCCCCAGCCTTCTTCTACCGCCGAGAAGTGTAAACCTGTCATTCTTCATCGGAAGACTGACTCATGTGATCCTCGATCTGATTTGATGTTAGTATTAAAACCGCAATAGAAGGAAAGACAATCGTTGCCACATCATAGGTTTCAGTGTATGTGAATTGTCACATCTGCACCTGATGCTTCCTGAATAGGAGCTACGGGGCTATCCTGATTTTTGGTCCGAATATTATCCGTTGTAGTATGGTCAGGAGAAATGATTCGAGTGGCAGACACCAACTCCTGTCTTGTGGTGATTCCCTCCTCAGGTTTGCTAGGAGCGCTTTGAGGCACATAGGGTGCACTAATAATATGTTCATGCTTTTGACTATTGGTTCTCAACTGTGGATGCAATCTAAAACATTTCTCCTGCGGGTGTCCAAACATCTTGCAGTGCTTGCAGTAGTAAGGTTTTTGTTCCATAATGATTTTTTGTCAATAACCATTGTGAGCAGATTCAATGCAGACTTATTCATCTGGTAGTGTAATATCTCGTTCAATCAAAGTCTTTGCAA
>NW_018235707.1:0-378 GCF_001263595.1 Phalaenopsis equestris
TTTTGGTTTTGTTGCAAAATAAGGAAATATAAATATAATCAGAATTATTGTTATACTGTTCAATATAAGCAGTTTCGGGATCAATATATCGGGTATCATCAAATTTCAATTGCTCCTGAGGATTAAGAGAAAATAACATTTAGAAGCCCTTATGGAACATTTGCTTTTCATAGAATTCTTTTTGGACTATGCAATGCACCTGCAACATTTCAAAGATATATGATGTCAGTTTTTATTAATTTGATTGAACATGGAATGGAAGTATTTATTGATTTCTCTATATTCGGGACTTCATTTGAATTATGTTTAAATAATTTAGAAAAAGTTCTGGAATTATGTGGATGAATCAACCTAGTATTAAATTGGAAAAAATGTCAA
>NW_018235708.1:0-445 GCF_001263595.1 Phalaenopsis equestris
ATATATATATATATATATATATATATTTGTATGTTTACACTTCAAAACTGAAAAATAGATGTGTTAATCTCTTTATATTGTGATGGATTTACAAATACAACACTAAAAATTTGAGGAATAATTTTAGAATTTTGGTGTATTCGCATGCACAACACTTCATTTCATAGAAGGTCCTAATTGAATTATTTGCAAATATCTGAAGTTCCACAAAAACATATTGTCGGTGATATTTTGGTGTTGGAGGAGTTGTCCGTAAGAAGCTGTCAGTCACCGGAATCAAAATCCCGTCACTCCCTTCGGAATGACATTTTTATTTACATATATATTCAGTTTTAGAAAAATATGAAATCAAACTTACCACATATTTTTCATAGTTTAAATGAAAGAGCACTGTACCTCAAATCATGTATCTATCCCGAAGGATAAACACAAAACTTGAGGATGA
>NW_018235708.1:505-1096 GCF_001263595.1 Phalaenopsis equestris
TTCCCTTTTTAATCTGTAGAATTAAAGTGGGTTTATATTAAGATGGGTTCGAACTTGTTTCCTATAAGGGCAAACCCCTATAGGTAATTACATCTTAAATGACCAAAGTCACCTAAGAAGACTCTCGATAAAAATCAGGAAATATTATCTTCAATGAGTTTCAAAGGGTAGGACTTTCCAATGAGATCGGATGTAGAGATGTGAAAGGGGATTGGTTCAAATTTGGAACATTTTGTTGTGGAGTCTAAAGGAGGAAGAACTAGGGGATGTCATAGATCCAGAGGAGAACCTCGGTGACTTCCGAAGCTATCCTAATGTTTGACTTTAGTTTTGACAAGAAAAATTTTTGTGTTTCCACCTGTCAATTTTATTTAATTAGGGCTTATATTCGTGTGAAACGATCACACAAATAACCTGGAAGATGTGAGGATTCAGGTCGTGACAAACGACAACCTCAGAATCCTAAGACGAGTTAAGACTTATATTGTATAACAGGGCTATACAAAGGCCTAAAGATGAGATGAGGATTTACGTTGCATAAGCAAGCAACCTCAAAGTCCTATGGCTTTGTTGTTTAAGTCTAAGGAAGGA
>NW_018235708.1:1122-18818 GCF_001263595.1 Phalaenopsis equestris
CTGCTGTTGAAGATGTTCGTGCTGCCCACCATGCTATGCTAGCTCAAAGCTCCTTACCGCGAAAGTTTAAATTTTCTAGTGTGTCAAGTTATAATGTCGAATCAGGTGGCCCTAGGTTGTAGTTCTTTAAGAAATTTATGGGGACATGTTAAAGTTGATTAGAGCGACGCTGGTTAGGATCCTACGGTTCCCTTGTTCAGGTAACACTATTTTCTATTGGATTCACTTAGTCCAAATGATTTTAATAAACTCAACTTCATGAGTTCCATTTCATTTAGACCGTGGGAAGCCTTGTTAGCAACCACAAGTTACCTCCCTTGAGGGATTCCCAATCATCCGACAGAGAAGTTTTAATTTAGTTGCAATTTTTGTTTTGTGTGATGTTTGTGATTAAGTTTTGAGTTGTCTTATATTATGATGTTCGTGATTAAATTTTGAGTTTTATATTTTTGAATGTTGTGGAGGAGAAATTTTTCTTCTTGGTTGATTTTAATTTTTGTTTTAGTTTTGGTTTTGTGGCTATCCTAATAGTTTTAATTTTCATGCAGGGTAGCGTCGTTGTTTACATGCAAATTTGCAGATATGAAAGTGCAGTATGAAAATACAAGAAAGACAACGCTGAAAACTGTAAAAGCGTACCTGACGAGTCTTCTCGTTCCACCTCCTGAAACTCAAAAGGCATGTTATGAAACAGGAAAGTAAAATTTTGATGACCTATCTAACCCTAGGTCACATCTTGGTGGGTCCTTAGAAGTTTAATTAAGGATGATGTTGCCAAGAAAAATATATTAAGTTTAGTAGATCTCCGAGGTATTCAACAGGTTAAAAGGAAGAAGTAGTCCATGCTTCCCTCTTATTACCTGTTGAAAAGCCTCAAACTCATTTAAACTTATTATGTTGCCTAATAATTCATCCTATGAACACCCTAATGCTCAGTGAACATTGATGTATCAATTATCCCTAAGTGCAAGGTAATTATCATTTGTAATTTAATTTTGAAGATATGTGCGTAAATACCCTTAAAAAGGGCACCCTTAATGAGGCAAGTTAGTGTTATTGGAAGACTTAACCAATTTTTTGTTCTAATTGGGCTTATAGTGTTTGAAAGAGGTTTTAATTTTAAATGATGTTTAATTTTCTAATTCTTATTTAAATGAAACTTGATTTAGCCTAAGTCGCTACTAAACCCTTAAGACCTAGGTGAGTATCTTAATTAGTTTTGAAAAAAATTAAGTTTTAGGTGGTCATAATTCATGATTTGAATTTTATTTGATTAGTTATTGACTTCAAAAGTCTTACCCCAAAGTCCTGGGTTCATTTTATTTTAATAAACTTTCAAATTTTAATAATTTAGAAATTTATTAACCTATTATTTCAATTAAGAAAGTGAGGTTGCTTTCTACCAATTAACGCCTTATGTTTCAGACATCCAAATTAAGATCATAGGTTGCCCATTTCCATCTTCAAACTAAGCCTAAATATTAATTAAGGCTAAATTTCAAAAATTACACATTCCCTTAAAATTCTAACACTTCATAAATTGTCAAATTCAATTCAATTTTATCCTACCTCATTCATGGGTCAATTAAGACATCAGAGGAGAAAATGTGATTTTTGAAATTTTGATTTAATTTATATAATTATTTTCATGCAAAAATAGAATTTTTCAAAGAAAATTCCTAACTTGACCAAGGTAAATCCAATGTAAAATCCAATCCCTTGAAATTAATATTGAAGATAGACATAGAGAAGAGAATCTTTTGGACCAAATTTCATGATTTTTTGAATTTTATTTGAATTTTAAGAATTATTTTAATTTCTTTGGTATTTATTAAATATAAAATATTTTAAATGGAGAAAATTAAGTTTAGTATTTTTGAAAAGTCTGCTTGAGGTGAGAGAACTTTGAGGAGAGAATTTTCCATTTTTCTAGATTTTATTTGATTTATTGGAATTGATTTATTGAAAACTTATTTTTAGCCCCATTTTTACAGCTCCAAACCTCCACCAACAACTGCAAATCTTCATCCCGCCAGGAACCCTAGCAGTGTTCCTCCTCCAGCCACCACGATCATAAAATTATATGTATATAATATATATATACATCCTCCCCTGCAAATCATGGCTGCTTCCTTGTTTCCTGGTAAAATCTTTTCTTCTCCCTTGCGTTTTATTACTGTAGATCTTCGTCGCAAGGTGGTAAGCTTCCTTTTCTTCTTACTTTGAGTTCTTCTCTTGCTTTTTTCAGATCTGCAGGTTCTGCAATCTTTTGGAGGTCCCATTTTTGCTTTTTTGGTGTTCCTTTTTGCAGATCTGGGTTTTCCCTTTCATTTTGCCTTGATTTTCGCCTTTTAGTTTTCTGATCTTTGGTTTTGACGTTTTTATTTTGGTTTTTTCCTTGCGGTTTTGGGCTTTGCCCCAAATCTGTGATTTTGCATTTTTGGATTGTATTTCTCTTTGTCTCAATTTCTGCTTCGCATTCCCTGCCTCGACTGGTGTTCTTCTTCGCTGATAGGATTTTCGTTGTCCTTTCCCTTATTGTTATGTTTTTCATGTTTTGATACTTCCTTTGGTTCTAGTAGTGTGCTTTTATGGGGAAGAGTTTTGCGGAGGCCTTGACGGGGAGTTCCTCCTTGAAGATAGGCTCTTTGGGGTTATTACCTTCTTCCTTCCATGAAGCTTTGAATGACATTAAGGATGAGGATTTTGGCTTTATTAAAAAAACCATTAAAAAGAACAAAAAATTTGTTTGGTATGTCTCGGAAGAGAAATCTGGTATGCTTTCATATTCTTGTAGGCATGTGTTGGTTGGAAAATTCACTTATGGGCTCCCCAAGCTTGAAATCAATAGCATAAATTTGATGCTTTGAAGCTTACGGGTTTTTGGCAAGTAGGTTTTTTAGATGGAAGACATATTTTAATTCAACTTTCTAATGATGAAGATTATACCCGTCTTTTCTCTTGACGTTTTATACGAATACTTGATGCTCTTATGAAAATTTTAAAGTGGACAGTTGGTTTCGACTCTAAATCAAAACCGCCCACTATTCCGATTTGGATACATTTCCTTGGACTAAAGTTTCATCTTTTCAATCCTGAAGTCTTGTTTTCCTTACCTTCTACTTATGGAAAGCCTTTAAAAATGGATGGCCCTACTCTTGCCTGATCTTGCCCATCAACAGCCCGTGTTTTGGTTGAACGTGATATTTTGTTACCATTTTACGATGAACTTTGGATTGGCTCCACGCATCAGGGATACTGGCAAAAAGTTGAATTAGAAAGGTATTCTCAATATTTTTCTTACTGTCATATGTTTGGGCATGCACCCTCTCATTGTTTTCGTTTGCTTCCTCATCTTAGACACGGTGGTGTACCAACGATGCAAGCCCCAAATAATCCCATCATTGTCACCCCCTAGGATGGCAAAAATTTAATTATCGAGTCTAAACAAAATATTTCTCCTCGTCTTAGACACGGTGGTGAACCAATGTTGCAAGCCCCAAATGATCCCATTATTGTCACCCCTAGGATGGACAAAATTTTATTTTCAAGTCTGAAAAAAATATTGCTCCTTCTTCTGTTAAGGTTGTTGATCAAGAAGAAGAGCTTCATCCTACTCCTGCTCAAATACATGCTGAGATTAATGTTAACACTCCTTTGACCATTGTTGTAGGTGATCATGATGGCACAATACCTGTGAATCTTCCCTTATCTCCCACTCGGGAGGTCAATGGGGATCATTTTAATGTTGCTGCAACTCAAATTCTTTGTTCCTCTCCTGCGTTGGGGGACATTTCTAAATTTGATAGTGGCTCTAAACATATTCATAATTAAAATTTCTTTCCTGATGCTAAATTCTCTACTGCCACTGCTGCCTTAGAGAATGATTGGATGGTGCAAAAGGCTAGCAGGAAGAAAGGGAAAAGAAACAATGAATTGATCCATCTTGACAAAGATAATATTATTTTGGATGGGAAGTTGTATTCGGATGGCGAACAGATCGACATATCTTCTAGGTCTACTAGAAGAGGAGGCTCAAGAAATTATGTTTAATATCTTGTGCTGGAATATTAGGGGAGTGTCAGATGCTCCCTCCCTTAATAGATTGAAGCATTTAAGTAGGGTCCACAACATTTCCATTTTTGTCGTTCTTGAGCCTTCGGTTTTTATTAACAAAGATCGTATCCTTCAGAGTTTCAAAAATTATAAGTACTTTTGCAACAAAAATAATAAAATTTATATTTTCTGGAAGCATAATATTGATCTTGACATTGTTGAAGATGATGAACAATTTGTGTTTCTCCACTTTAAGCGTGATGTTTTTTTTTATTGGGCTGCATTTGTTTATGTTAGCTCCTTACTTCATGATAAATATCAACTCTGGTAAAAGCTTGCTCTTATGGGTGATGTGGAGGTCGCTGCAACACTACTCTCATTGATCATTTTTGTCATAAGATTAAGGAGGTTTTTTTATATGATCTGGGTTTTTTAGGTCCTCCCTTTACCTGGCGGAGGGGATCCCTTGCCCAGAGGTTAGATCACTACTTTGGAAATCACTATTTTCTTAATTATTTTCATGTCTCTAAGGTTCTTCATTTAATTCATAATCCTATTCTTCTCTCTCTCTCTCTCTCTCTCACTCAATACCAAGCTTGTTTCTTATCATTTTAAATTTTTTAACGTTTGAAAATTTTTTAACGTTTGAACCACTCATGATATCTTCTTGGCTCTTAATAAGCAAGTTTGGAATGTTGATTGTGTCGGGAATCATTGGTATACTCTGTGGCAGCTTCATAAGAAGGTTTCCACTCATTTACATAATTGGAATTTTAATGTTTTTGGTAATGTCCATAATGAGGTTCTGGAGGCCTAAAGGGCGGTTGATAATCTGGAGGCACAGGTTGATTGTTCTCCTCAAAATATGGAGGCTTTAGCTACAGCTCACTCCAACCTTCTTGAAGTTATTTCCTTGGAGGAAGGATTTCTGCAACAGAAGGCTAATGATGTTTTTGGTGTCTTTTTAGCTACTTTTATGAAGTATATATTATGGCTTTTGAAGGTGTTTTTGTTCCCTAAATAGCTACAGCTTTGGGGGACTTTTATGGGTTATTTGAGCTGTGGTTTTGGAGGTGTTTGAGACTGTTTTGGGCCTCCTTTGAGCTGCAGTTTTGAGGGTTTAACGGTGGCATTTTTGTTGTAATATGAAAGATTTGGATGGTGTGAATGCAACATTTAATTTTAGAGATTAAATGTGTGAATACCTAAGAATTACGAGCTAGGTATGTAGTCGTTTCATTGGTGTGGTTCTCTTAGTGTTTGCTTAAAATCCTGTTTGGAAAGGATACATTTTGGGTTGATTTGTGGATCATTGGGCCGCATTTTTTTTACTCTTTTCATCAATTTTTTTAGATGTGGTTTTGAGGGTTGATCCACATTTTACCTCTTCGCTCTTTCAGGTGGATTGTTCCCTCCCCTCTCTGAACCCATTTTTTTTCTTTTCTTTTCTTGCTTCTTGGTTTGATTTGTGTGCTTAAGCCTGAAACATAAGTACATTTATATAGCCCTGCCTATATATGAACCATCAAGCAAGGTTTTAAGTTAAATGGTTCTTTTTGAGGTATAAGGGTCGTGATGACAAAGGTATCCGATGATAGAACAGAATAATATTGCATCCTAAGACATTGAGACCCGACCCAATGACCCAGTGAAAATGTATGATGACAATATTATTCACCAACACTAGACTTGCGATGACCCTTGCCTTCTTAGGCTGCTGGTGGTCCTATCCGATAGTGTGATCTACTCGCGGACAATTAAACTTATAAAATACAATGATAAGAACAGATATGTAATTTACAAAATATTTTTGACAACTCAAATAGATATCCATTTTGTTTATATGTATGAAGTCTATATCCATGACAAAATATAAACCATAAGTAATACAATATGATTGTCTACTTGTCAATTACTTGTACTGGGCTAAAGATTACCCTCCTAAGATTGTGTTTTTGGAAATTTCTAGTTGAATGTTAGGCTTTATACACTTGGATGACCGATGTTTGCCTTCAGAGTCCATCTAGAATGCTAAAATATGAGCCCACCAAAACCTAAATTCTTATAGTCCACTTTGGCTTTTTGTTATTCACTTGTTTTTTTCTTCTGGTTTTCTCTGTGTTTCCTATGGTTTTTTTTTTTTTTGTGAGTCACTTGCGATTTTCTTCAAGTTTTTTGTGAGTTGCTTTGTCGTTTAACTTTTACACATATACATGCATGATTGCCCTGCTAATTACATCCTCTACTATACTTGTTTACTTCCACCTACAATGTCAATCCCATTTGCAGAAGAAGCAGACCCACCAGATACACTGCTTTATTTTATATTTACAGCATTTTATTTTCTTTAATGTACATTCTACTGTTCTTCTTTACTGTACATTCTACTGCTCTTCTTTACTGTACATTTACTACTTTTCTTTACTGTTACTTTCCTTTACTGCACCTCTTACTATTTTCTTTATGTGTATTATGCCTTTTAGAATGGAAGGACAGTAATCTAGTTTTATAGAAGGTACCTAGCAATAGACCAACGACCCAATAATTGCATGAAATATTGAACTTGAAACTGCTATGATGGGAGCTTTGAGCTAACAACATGGGCAGCATGGCGAGGATGTACAGAAGAACAACTTCGAGAGAGCAAACAAATCTACAATAGTAATTATTTCCTTAGAATTAAATAACAAGCCATAGGTTTTTGAGGTTTCTTACCTAGTGCAACACAAATCCACACATTTTCTTTTACGCTCCTACACAATCATGTTATGCGGCATAAGTTCTAACTAACTTTAGGCTCCAAGATCGTTATCTGGTACACGTAAATCCTCTTATCTTCTAGGCTATTTGTATGATTATGTCATAAAAATCTAAGCATTAAATAATAATAATTGACAGAATGAAACATTCAATATTTTATATTTTGAAATTGAAGCCAAACCATATGATAGCTTTGGAAGTCATTGAGGTTCACTTCAGACAACCTCTAGTTTTCTCCCTTTGGATTCCATAACAATATTCCAAATTTGAGCCATTTGTCACTCCTTGGTCCTATCTTTGAAAGGTCCTACCCTTTGAAATTCTTGAAGATAATATTTTCTAATCAAAATTGACAGTTTTGCTAGGTAACCTCGGTCGTTTAGGATGTAATTAACTATAAGGGCTTACCTTTATAGGAAACTTTAGAACCCAGTTTAATATAAACCCTATCTAATATTTATATTAGATATGAGAACTTATCGGTCAATATAAAGGTTCACAGAATAAAATGTATGTCATAAATTCTTAATTTATTTAATCGAGCCTCATAGATAAGTGATATGTCTATTCCTCGGAATATGTATGTCACTTGTAGTGTTGTTCTCGTTTATTTTAAACTATTGTCTATATCGGATTGGTTCAATCTAGTATTTTTAAAATAAAAGTATTATTTTTCAAAACTAGGGTTTGGTTTCTGAGGGATGTTTCCTGGTGCTGCTTTGCTAGGAGGTGGACTTGGAAGCTGTTAGCTGAAGTTGATCCTCCTTGCTTGCTGAAGAAGGAGGTACGAGGGAGGTTATTTGCTGCTGGTGGTCCTACTCAGTTCTTTCTGCTAGTGGTTTACTATTCCATTGGGTTGGAAGCCAGTTTCTATCTTCTCTGCTGTCTTTTTAAGTTGGTTTCTGATTTTTTTCTGTTTATCTTCTTCCTGGGTGTTGTGACCTGGTTTTGTTTTTATCTTGGTTTCATTATGGAGAGGTGCCCTATTAATGTTGAAGTTAATGCCCAGTGGACCCAAGCTACTTATGCTAGGGTGGTTGGGTTTGGTCAGGAGATTCTTAAAACTTTTGAACATTTAATCTTCCCTCAAGCTCTTCATGATCCTGTAGTAGACAAAGAGTCTTGTCCTTTTGTAAATCCTCTTAGAACTAAGGAAGGGGAACCTGCAGTCCTCTTTTCTCCAAGGGAGATTCATTCTCTCAACGATTTCATCAAATTTTCATTAATAGGTAAATTTCAATTTGGACATCCTAAAATGGATTATGTCAGAAATTACTTTGATGATCTAAAGCTTACTGTTGCTTGGAAGCTTGGACTGTTTGATGGGAGGCATCTCCTGATCAAGTTATCTATCAAAGAAGACTATGCAACGATTTTTGCTAAACCATCTCCGTTAATAGTTGGAACTCCTATGAAGCTAATGAAGTGGACCCCGGGTTTTGATCCCAGCAAGGAGCCCCCACTTGTTCCAATTTGGTTCAAATCGCCCAACCTCCCCATTAAGTTTTACCATCAAAATGTTTTGTTTAACATTGGCAGAACTCTGAGCTGTCCATTGAAAATGGAAGCCTCCACTTACAAGTTGGCTAGTCCAGCCGGGGCTAGAATTTTAGTTGAATGGGACATAACACTGCCTAATGTGAAAAGAATCTGGACTGACACTCAAGATGAAGGTTTTTGGCAAAGCATTGTGGTAGAACAAAGACCTCATTATTGTCCACACTGTAGATGTTTGGACACACTGTAGAGAAGTGTTACGGACTTCACCCACCTTCCAAGAAGGTTACTAGCCAAAGTGCAAGTGCTGGAAATTTTGGGGGAACCTTTGGAATTGGGAATTAGCAAAGGAAGATTGTTACACCAAATGACAGTAGAGTAAGGGAAGAAAATCTCACTGAGCAGTGAGGTTTTCCTCCTTCCACTGACATTGCTAAGTTAGGGGAGAGACAAGTGGAAATTGAAGATAATGATCAAAGACAATTGGATATCAACCCTCATAAAGTTGATATCCCCACCATTAATCTGTTAACGGATGTGCTAACTAAGGAATGGAAAGTGCAGAAAAGCAATAAGAAGAAAAAGGGGAAGCATGAACATAAATATAATCAGGAAGCTGTTGATGGAAATTCCAGCATTCAACAGCCTAACTTATACCCTAGAACAAGAGGAAAAGGGAGGACCTTTTCACAATGATGAACCTTTTATGCTAGAATATTAGGGGTGTAGCCCATCCCTCCTCTCTTCAAAGATTAGTTAATCTTGTTAGAACTTATAAAATTTGGTGTTTTGCTATTTTGGAACCTATGCTTACAAAAAACTTTCAGAATATTTTAAGAAAATTTCCCAAAGTTACTCATTTTGCCAACCTAATAATAAGATTTCGCTTTTTGCTAGATCTGAATTTCAGTGGACAATACTACAGAATCACCCTCAATTCATCCACTTTAAATTCAATATTGGTTCTCATTTAGGCTATGCTACATTTGTCTATGCCGGCTGCATTGCATTGTACCAGAATTCCTTATGGTTAGATCTAATGAATATTAGCCACACAGTTTTCTTATAGATTCTTGGATGGGATTTTAACTGTGTTACTACTCCTGCTGAGAGAAAAGGTGGAAGACCTCCTTTACAGTCTTCAATCAATAAATTCAATGATTTTCTTTTGGATACTGCTCTTTATGAATTGGGGTTTCAAGGTCCTAAATTTACTTGGAGAAGGGGGTCTACGTGGGAAAGACTGGATAGGATGTTGGGTAACTCCAAATGGCTTCAGAATTTCTCTTTCACTATAATAACTCATTTACCAATGGCTGGGTCTGATCATAGGCCACTCTTTTGCACAATTCAGAATGATGCAAAGCCTGAGGGCTCCTTTTTTAGATTTCAAAACATATGGACTCTTCATCCTGGTTTCCTCATGGAAGTGAAAAAGGTGTGGCAATCTAATGGGAGGGCTGACCCTTGAGTAAAGCTTTGGAATCTTCAAAAGAAGGTAGCTTCTCATTTGAAGAGGTGGAATTGGACAAATTTTGGAAACATTCATGACAACATAACAGCTGATCAAAGGAAAGAACTTAATATGGAAGAAGGTTTTCAGCAAGGCTTAAAAACTGAAAGAGATTTGCATGAAGCTAATGAAGAACTTCTGGCCCAGAATAGATACAATGAAACCTTTTTGAAGCAAAAGGCTACTATTACAAAATTTATTGAGGGGGACAGAAACACTATTTTTTACTATGCTTGCATAAACTTCAGGAGAAAATGTAGTATGATACTTGCAATTACAAATTCTGAAGGGATTATCTTATCTAAGGCTGATGAAATTGCTCAAGATGTAGTACACTACTTCACAAATTTGTTTAACTCTCACCCCTCTTCTAGGTCTCTGATTGATGATACTCTCTTTGCTGACTGTCATGACTATGTCCACTACTTAGAGCTGACTCAAATACCTTCTGATCTGGAGATTAAGGCAGCTCTTGATTCTATTGATGGCCAAAAAACTGCTGGACTTGATGGCTTTAATGCTAATTTCTATAAAGTGTCTTGGTCTGTTATTATGGGTGAGGTTATAGCTGCTGTTCATAATTTTTTCGGGGGTGCAGAGCCTCCTAGATATTTTACTGCCTCGAATCAACTCAGGAAATAGTGGGGTGATTTCAGACCAATCAGTCTAACCAATGTAATCTCTAAAGTATTATCAAAATCATTGTATCCAGGCTCCAACCTCACCTCCAGAAACTCGTCAGTTTGAACCAGCTTGCTTTTGTTAAGGGCAGAACCATATCTGATAACATACTGTTGGCTCGGGAACTGATATTAGATTTAGACAGAAAGTGTAGAGGAGGCAATGCTAACCTTAAATTGGATATTAGAAAGGCTTATGACACCATTAATTGGGATTTCATTTTGGAAGCTTTATCAGCTAGGGCTTTCTCAGTGGATTTCAGTAGGTTGATCAAAAGATGGCTCCATTGCAACAACCATTCAGTGCTTATCAATGGCAAATGTCATGGTTTTTTCTCAGCTTCCAGAGGAATCAAACAAGGGGACCCATTGTCTCCTACCATTTTTATACTGGCTATGGATTACTTATCTAGATTATTAAATCAAATGTTTGTCCTTTCTCCTCATTTGGCTTACCAGCATAAATCAAATTTATGTATTAGTCACCTCTCATATGCTGATGATGTCATTATCTTTTCCAATGCTGCTAAACCTGCTATTAAGGCCATTTATAAGGGTCTAAAACAATTTCAGCATGCCTCAGCTATGGAGTTACATAAACAAAAGTGTCAAATATTTGTTAGCACTAATATTTCTCCACAGATCAAGAGCTGGATCTCTCAGTATACTGGATTTAGCCAAGCCTCCTTGCCAGTTAAATATCTTGGGGCCCAACTTTTGAAGGGAAGAACTAAGCAAACACAGTTCAATAATGTGATTAACCAGATCAAAGCTCAATTACTGTGTTGGACCAATTCTTTTCTTTCAAATGGGGGGAGAATCACTCTTCTGAAAAGCATACTGAAAGCTATCCCTTCCTATGCTTTACAAATGTTTACAATGAAGAAAGGAACTCAAATACTTTTAGGCAAAATTTTCAATAAGTTTCTATGGGCTGGATAGAAGAAACAATGCCACTGGTTGTCATGGAAGAAGCTTTGCAAGCCTTTATCTACAAGTGGTCTGGGTTTTAAGGACTTTCAGCACCTGAGTTTTATTAACTTGTGCAAACTATGGATAAATTTCAAAGCCCAAGAGAGCCTTTGGGCTCAATTTATGAAGGGGAAGTATTGTAGATCTGCTCACCCAAACCTTGTTAAATTTAAGCTGGGTGATTCTAGAATTTGGAGGAAGATGCTTGAAGTTAGAAATCAAGCTGAGGAACTTTTTATCTTGGAATTGGGAGACGGACAAATCAATTTTTGGCTTGACAGATGGGTTTGGATTGGGGACAAACTTAAGTGCAATATCAGCAATCCAAATTATCAGAAATTGGTGAGGGATTATTGGTCTGAAAAGCAATGGAATGTCAGGATGCTGAACACTATCCTAAATAATGATCACATTCAACTGCTCACAAACACTCATTTTGGCAGAGCTAAAAAGAACAGGCTTACCACCAAGAACTCCTCACAGAAACTCTCTACATTTATTTATCAAAATTCTTTCCAGTGGCCATTAGTTGAGTGGGGAAAAGCAATTTGGAGTAAGTGGTTAAATAACTCTATGTCCTTTTTCTGCTAGAGGCTATGGTTATCTTTACTCCCAACAGATGATATTCTAAAATTGAAGGGGCTGAGAGGACCATCTTGCTGCTATCTGTGTATGGAGGAGGAGGAAACTCTTGAGCATCTTTTTTTTACCTGTAAGTTCTCTCAACTAATATGGTCTGAACTAGTGTTACAGCTAAAGGTTGATACTATTAATATCTGTTGAGATATTTTTGCTAATTCTTGGAGAGATTAGAAGGCGGCCAACCTTCAGGTTATTCCATGTTTGGTGGCATGGTGTTGACCTCACTTTTAGTTGAGGTTTAGTTTTTTCTCTTTAGTATCCTAAGGTCTAGCCATAGGACTTTCTTATTGACTACTCTTAGAAAACTAGAAAAGGAACCCTCATCATTAGAAATTCTACACTCTTCTTTACTCAACTTGAAGTTCCACATATTGGTCCTAACCTCTAGCAC
This sequence comes from Phalaenopsis equestris, assembly GCF_001263595.1. Taxonomy (NCBI): domain Eukaryota; kingdom Viridiplantae; phylum Streptophyta; class Magnoliopsida; order Asparagales; family Orchidaceae; genus Phalaenopsis; species Phalaenopsis equestris. The sequence goes on from NW_018235708.1 coordinate 13,634, forward strand.
TTAGTAGGTGGGGTCATTATGGGAGAACTCAAGATGAGTCACCCTTAGGACTACTGGACCTTGAGGTTGACCCTGGGTGTTGTTTTAGGGCTTAATGTACATATTTGCAGTCACAATCACTCACAATCCTAAACTTAAACTTTTAGGCTTTGGTCCCTTGATACTTTTGGAAGACTCATGTAGGTGGTCCCCTAAACCCACTAGCCCTAAGCTAGGGTTTAGCTAAGACCGCTACATAGAGGACCCAAAATGGGGTTTCCATTAGTTCATGGCTTGTTGGTGCTGGTTGGCACTCCAACTCTACCAAAATACCCAACCTATCCTTTTGCCCCTAAGTTCCCCCCAAATTACCTAGATACACTTGGGACCCCAAATTTGGCCAAAATTCCCTAATTTACCCAAAATACCCAAGTTGGTTCAAAAATCATTTCAAACACCTTGATAACACCCAAACTACCCAAAATCACCAAAATTGGCCAAATTACCAAAATGCCCCCTCCTTAGACCAACATTCCAAAAAGTCTAAAGTTTGCTAATTTGACCATCTTTGATCAAAACCCCTAAATTGCCCTCTAAAGGCCCATATTTTCCTCAAATCACTCCAAATGTTATCAAATTGGTCTCAATTTACCCCATTTAAATTCTAAACTCCAATCCTCTCTTGATGTGACCAATATAGGCAAAATCTAAGCTCAATAAGTCCATCATTTGAACCCAATTTTGATTTAGATCTAAACCCCAATTTTGGCCACATGACTTGGTTCCACCAAATTGAACCCATGGCCTACTCCACTTGCCACAATTTATTTTGAAAAACCTTCATAATATTCCCATACATCAAACTTGACCTTCAAGTGGCCTTATTGAGGCCTCAATTTCATTTGATTTCAACCTAAGTTCAAAAAGCCCCAAATTTGCCCTAAATTGGCCATGTCTCAAAATCTCACCAAATTGATGGTCTTAGCCACAAACTCTCCACTCAATTCCTTCATGAAAAATCTTCACAACATCTCCCTTGATTATTTGAACCATTAAATTTGGACTTAACCCAAGTCTACCCCAACTAAGACCCATGTCTAGCCCAACATGACCAAATTGACCAAATTTCACAAATCCCTCAAATTGACCAAACAATTCAACTCAAAATCACTTCAACCCTTCACCAAAAATCTATACAATGTTGATCAATCAATTGGGTCAATTGACATGGCTAACCTAGCCCAACCCCAAACTTTGATCACTTGAACCCACATTGAACCTATGCATTAAAGATGACCTAACTACCCCAAAGTCATCAAATTAACTCCACCTCAGCCTTGAAATGGACCCTAGTGGCCAGCATAAACCTCTTAAAACCACCTAAACTAAGCCATGGACCAAAGGTCCCCTAAATCAAGGGAATTAATGCCATATTTGCTTAAGCCTTGGATATTTTTGCCAAAATAAAGCCTAAAATCATTAAATTGTTGTGACATATTCCCCTGGCTCACCTGACCTCCCTAGCCATCTCCCCTGGAAGGCCGGCCAGCTTAGTGGCTGGAAAGTGGCCAAACCGAGAGCCACGCCCATGGAATTAAACCCAATTCAAACCTAGAGGCCACCTCATCCAAATTGAAGCTTTGAGCCTCTCTGCCCTCCATCTAGGAAGTACATTTCACCCCCCATTTGGCCATAGAAGCAAGCCTAAGGCTATTTTTATAAAAAGCTCCCCTCTACGACCATGGAGAGAGAGCTGAAAATTCATCTAAGAGACTTCCCCAAATTGATCCCAAAGCCTCTTTGATACCTCCTCAGTGCAACCCAACCAACACATTGCCCTAAATCCCCTTGCGGGAGCCCAATTTTTGAGCTCAAAACCTTGTCGGAGACGGGACAAAGCTCTCTACACCTCTACACTCCACCAAACTCAAATTAAACTTACCCACACCTTCACAACATTGAGAAGCCAAAGCCCCATCAAATCCCCCTTCCATAGAGCCCCTAGTATAGATTTTGATCAACACCTGAAATTGGCCTTAGTCAAATTTGGGTCTAGCATTTCACCAAGACCAGAGGCTTAATCCCTAGCTTCTTTGGACTCTAACGAATGTGTCGAGACTCTCTGATTGAAGCTTCCCTTCTCAGATCCAAGTTATTGATCTCCTCTTCCTCCCGAGCCTATTTTGATTCTCCATTTAATTAGACTTGATTTAATTGAATGATTACCGTATGGATATGTTTGTCTCACTTAGACGAGTCCATAGGATTAAACCCGAAGTGATTTGGTTGAGTCTAGGCCGAGATCTTAGGATTTTAGTGTGGACAGTCAAGGGATCACTTTATCGAGGACGAAGAGGGAAAGCCGTCCAATCGCGCGTGTATTGGATGGACGGAGGAGATTATGCCAGACAGTGTTTCCTTACATGAAACACTGGCCGAGTCAGCAGTTACGTGGATGGAAGTGTCCAACCAGAGAGCACCACGCATTCCTTCAAAGCTGCCTAGGATCCAGTCAGCGCCGTGCGTTTAAATAGATAAATAGGGAATTTAAAAATTCATATCTTGGTGTAGAAAAATCATAAAAATAAAAAAAAATACCCTCTTGCTCAATGAATAGAGGAGAACAATGTGGAAATGACTTTGCATCCATTTGATATATATTTTATTTTTAATTAATTAAACACTGATTTGAATGTGTTGATTCTCCATGCATGTAGGAATACCACCATGGCTTGAAATTTTAGCGTCTTATTGCCTCTATCTTAGGGAACATTCTTTGATTTTTCCAAAGTCAGAAGAGGTCTCTGGACAGAGATCCATATTTTTCAAGTTTATGTCTATTATTTATATAAATTAATCATGATAATTAACATATTGCGTAAAAAATTTTAGGAAAATTTTGGAAGGTTCACTATGACCAGAGGACACCTTGGAAATAATCTCATGAGTTAAGTCATTAAGATTACACTTAATCTTTATCAAACCTACAACACAAAGAAAATTAATTTTGGGAAACATAAACATATAAATTTTGAAAAACACAAATAACAAAATGACTTGATTTTTGGTCTCCGCTATTGTTTAGGATCCAAAGAATTCACCATAAAAATTTCAAAATATTTTGAGTTTATTTGGTAACTTATGTTAATTTTTAAAGATAAACAACATTTTTTGCACTTAAAATGATTTTTAAAAATCAGAATATAACTTGAAAAATTATAAAAAAAAAACTTCTTTTTTTGAGTTCTATGTGATCAGGGATATTTTATAAAAGTAAAATAGAGTTTAAATAAAAACTTGATTTTTGAGCTCATTTTGAATATTTAAAATAATTAAAAAAATCCATAAAAATCACAAAAATAATAAAATTCATGAAAATATTCTAAATTGCTTCCTAAGATAGAAACACACTAAAATGTCACATTTGACTTGTTGATCACCTAGAACCAATTAAAATAGTTTTCCTAATTTTCTAAGTCAAGATATTAATTTCAAAAGGCTAATTAAAAGCTAAAAATATATTTTCACTAAAATAATTCCAATAAATCAAATAAAACTCATAAAAATATAATTTTTTTTCCTTTTGGTTCTCTGACCTCAGGAAGATTTTTAATAAATATAAAACTTAATTTTCCCTATTTTGAAATTTTTTATATTTAATAAATACCCCAAAAATTTAAATAATTCTTAAAATTCAAATAAAATTCAAAAAAAATTATAAAATTAGGTCTGAAGGCTTCTCTTGTCTAAATCTACCTCCTGTAAAAAATTCAAGAGAATAGGATTTAGCTTGGTCAAGTTTGGAATTTTCTTTGAAAAATCCTATTTCTGCATGAAAATAATTATATAAATTAAATTAAATTTTAAAAAATTACATTTTCTCCTCTGATGTCTTAATTGACCCATGAATGAGGTAGGATAAAAATTTCAAATTCATTTGGATTAAATTTGATGAATTATGAAGCGTTAGAACCTTAGGGGCAAATGTGTAATTTTGGAAATTTAGCCTTAATTAACATTTAGGCTTAATTAAAGGAGGGAAATGGGCAGCCTCTAATCTTAATCAGTTTATTTGGGTGTTTGAAACACAAGGGATTAATTGGTAGAAACCAATCTCACTTTATTAATTAAAAAGATAAGTTAATAAATTTAAAGATTATTAAAATTTGGAAGATTATTAAAATAAAATGATCCTAGGACTTAGGGGTATGACTTTTGAAGTCAATAATTAATCAATTTAATGCCCCTATATGATTTTCAAATGAAATTCAAATAATAAATCATGATCACCTAAAGCTTAACCTTTTAAAAACTAATTAAGACATTCACCTAGGTCTTAAGGGCTCAGTAGTAATATAAGTTAAATCAAGACTAATGAAATGAGGATTAGAAAAACAAACACAATAAAAATTAGAACATCTTTCAAACACTACAAGCCCAATTAGGACAAAAATTTGGCGAAGTGTTCCAATAACACTAACTTGCCTCTTTAAGGGTCTTCACCTACATAATATTCAAAATTAAATTACAAATGATAATTACATTACTCTTATGAATAATTAATACATCAATGTTCAATGAGCATTATGGTGTTCATAGGATTAATTATTACGCAACATAATAAGTGTAAATGAGCTCGAGGCTTTTCACCAGGTGATAAGAGGGAAGCATGGACCTGCTTCTTCTTAACCAGTTGGGTACCTCGGAGAGCTACTAAGCTTAATATGTTTTGCTTGACAAATATCATCCTTAATCAAATAGATAAGGACCCACCAAGATATGAACTAGGGTTAGGTAGGTTGTCAAAATTTTACTTCCCTGTTTCATATAAACTGCATTATCATGCCTTTTGAGTTTCAGGTGGTGGAATGAGAAGACTCGCCAGGTACGCTTTTACAGTTCTTAGCGTTGTCTTTCTTGTACTTTTATGCTATACTTTTGTGCTTATACAAACTTTCATGCTAAACAATGATGCCACCCTGCATGAAAACTAAAACTCTCAGGATAGCCATAAAACCAAAACCAAAACTAAAACTAAAATCAACCAAGATAAAATTCACTCCCACAACATTCAAAATATAAAACAACTCAAAATTTAATCACAAATATCATACAAAACTACAATTGCAACTAAATTAAGATGTCTCTATCGGATGATCGAGAAATCCTCGGAGGAGGTAACCTACGATTGCTAACGAGGCTTTCT
>NW_018235708.1:18854-19723 GCF_001263595.1 Phalaenopsis equestris
ATTTGGACTAAGTGAATCCAATAGAAAATAGTGGTGTCGGAACGAGGGATTCGTAGGTTCCTAACCAGTGTCGCTCTAATCAACATTAACATGTCCCCCATAAAATTAAAGAACTACAACCATAAGGCCACCTGATTTGACATCATAACTTGACACAATAGAAAACTCAAACTCATTGCGGCAAGGAGCTTGGAGCTAGCATGGTGGGCAACACGGCAATCTTCAATAGCAAAACTTCTTCCCCAGCTAAACCAATCTTCCTTCCTTAGACTTAAACAACAAAGCCGTAGGACTTCGAGGTTGCTTGCTTATGCAACGTAAATCCTCATCTTATCTTTAGGCCTTTGTATAGTCTTGTTATACAATATAAGCCCTAACTCGTCTCAAGTTTTCAAGGTTATCGTCTATAACTACCTAAATCCTCATATCTTCCAGGTTATTTGTGTGATCGTTTCACACAAATATAAACTCTAACTAATAAAATTGACAGGATGAAACACATAAATATTTCTCCTCAAAACTGAAGCCAAACATTAGGATAGCTTGGGAAGTCACCGAGGTTCTCCTCTGGATCCATGACATCCACCCTAGTTCTTCCTCTTTGAATTCTACAATAAATGTTCCAAATTTAAGTTATTCCCCTTTCATACATCTTTGTCTGATCTCATTAAAAAGTCATAATCCATTGACCTCTATGAAGATAATGTCCCCTGATTTTTATCGAGAGTTTTCTTAGGTGACTTTGGTTATCTAGGATGTAACTAACTATATGAGTTTGCCCTTATAGGAAGCATGTCCGAACCCAACTTAATATAAACCCTATTTAATTCTTTATATTAAATAGAGGAACTTGTTGGCAAATAAAACGG
>NW_018235708.1:20782-24422 GCF_001263595.1 Phalaenopsis equestris
CCTATTTGTGGTAATGAAGATTGCCCCACTGGAAATACAGGAATCGTCTCCAAAGTTCAACCTAAACTGCCTTCAAGACTTCCCTGCCTGCAAGAAGTCTAAAACTACTGTCGTCATGACACCCGCCAAACCTGCTATCCCCACTGCTGCTAAGGGGAAAGAAGTAATGATTATTGACGATCCGACTGAGGGATTAACTGTCCCACCACCCGTGTTTGAAATCAGATTAAGTTCAAGGACTGTACCATTAACCCGAACCCAAAAAAGGAACCGTAACAGAAGGGTTCGGAGGGCCATCAAAGCCCAGGCTCCTGAAAAGACACCCGTTGTGGAGGAGGCTCATCAAGATGAAGAAGGATTACTGAAAATTTATCCACTTCTACGAGGGAGTAGATTCCATCCTCTGACGGATACCGATGGATTCGAGAGTAGCTGGAGGAACGGTTAGCTGGAGAATCGTTACCGCATTACCACCACTTCATTGACATGGTGAGGAGAGAAAGAAGTTCACTCCTATCACCCGTTAGTACAGTTTTCATAAGGCTAGCTACCAAAGAAGGATGTTTAGTTAGCGAGTTACTTAAACGAGTGGGACATGCAATTTCCCCTCACATGAAGAAGGAAATTTTGAAGGGCGTCAAGTCCTCCAGACTGTCCCACAAGACAATTGGAGTGCCCCCCACCCGCATCCCTGTTTGGTTCCGTTTAGGGAATAGTGTTGATACCGCAGTGATTACTACTGATTATATTGCCACGAGGACCGCAGGCCGTCGACCGGTTAAGTCGAGACTGGGTCCGAAAATCTTACCCGTCACCCTTATGGTGATATGCCTTCAATCCCAAAGGCAAAGACAAGATGATTACTTGGCATTGCAGCCGGTCTACACCACGGGGAGCATACTTTCCCTAGACATACCAATGTTTCTACTAAGACACTCAGTCCTGAGACATCATCGTCGAAAAAGTAAAAGGTATGGGTACCCAAGGTCGTTGCACCGATACAGAGTAGTGACCCCGCGGGACAAGGACAGGGAATGAAACTAGGGTCTGAAATATCTGACATTGTTGCAACAATCGAGATGGAGGAAGAAGTAGAGGATGTCCATCAGGGACCGCCAGATCTTAAAGCGATCAAGATAATTGAAGAGAAAGTTGAGAAATTCAGGATCGAGATTTCCGAGTAAGCCCGAGACCACAGGGTTTCTGTCGATAGCCACGATGAAAATTTTGATTACAATGAATACTTGGAGGAAGATTTCATGGATGTCTATGTAATTGAAACAAGAGCTACCACATCTCCGCTCGAGGCTTAACCTCACACCAAAAAGAACGATGTATATAAGCTGTGTAAGGCTATCCTCCTAAGGGATGAACAAGTTAGTCTACGGGAGAAAAGAATAGAAGAAATGGCCGCGGCCATGACCCGTCATGGCCACTATTCAGGGACAATCACAAGCACCCCAATTGGCTTCTCCAGAGATCATTCAGCCAGAACTCATGCACATCACAGATGAAAGAAGAGAGGTTGCTTCAGCAAATAGAGACAAGCAACATAGAAAGGATTCTCCATCAGGTGCTATATCAGAAAAAGGTATTTAAGCAAATGGTTGAACAAGTGCGGGATGCCTTAACCAAATCTAAGGGTGGTGCATTGGTTCTAATGGGTAGACCTTACTTGGAGGAATTTGATGTCGTGCCTTTCCCCAAGGGTATTGTGGCCCCAAACTTCAAGATATTTGATGGAACTAGAAATCCCAGATAGCATATAGCACATTTCTGAGCCAGCTGTGGCAACACGACAAATAATGTAAGAGGAATAATGAAGCTCTACTCTTCCAGCAGTTCATCAGCAGCTTGTCAGGAATTGCTTTTGAATGGTACGTTGACTTGCCCAATGGGTCAGTTAAAACATTTTCCGAGTTGGAACAGTTGTTTGTGAAAAGATTCACCGGGACGCAACATCATGCGTCTATTGGAGAGCTCATAATGGAAAAACAAAAGCCTAGCAAAACTTTGGTGGACTATATTTTGAGGTGGAGAAACCTTAGCATGAAATGTGATCCTTAGCTACAGGAACATTATGCGATTGAGATTCTACTCAAGAGCATACATGGGCCAATAGCTTTCATGCTTAAGAGACTCACCATCAAATTCTTCGAGAGGCTGATAAAGGATACTCAATAAACCCAACAATCTTCAAGAAGAAATCAAGCACATGGAGTCACACAAAAAGGCTAAGGTGACAGAGTGTTTAAAAAGAAATCAGGAGTAGTAGCGACCATCGACAAAGGAAATAAGTCAATGAAGATATATGCAGAAGATCCTCGCCAGTCTTCATCACAGTATGCTCAGAAACAAAGTAGTCAATCAGTAGTCAATCCATCCAATGACCGCCTCAAGAAGGATCACCTCAAAAAGGGGATAACACAATGTCCCTGTCAGAATGACGTAAAATGGTGAATTCTTTCAAAGATGAAGTTATACCTAAAATAGTCAGAAGTCTGATGAAGAAGCTGGAATTCGGACTACCAGAATTGAAGAAGCCCAAAGAGATGGGTAGGAAAAATGAACCAAATCATTGCCCATACTACTGGTTGTTCGGACACAGTATAGAGGGATGCTTTGTCTTTAAGTTCTGGCTCGAGAGGAACCTTAAAGAAGGGAACATCACAATCCTGAAATAATATTTAAAAGAACCTGAAAAAGGTTCCATAAAGATGATTCCGGCCGAGCCAATCTCCCCAATCGACCTGTATACTGGAATACATGGATGGAGTACAACTTGGGATGAAATCAAAAGGGTCCTCAATCAAATAGAGAATTCATCAAAATAATCTTTTGCATATACCAGAGAAGAAGGATGGAATGAGGTCTAGAGCAGATCATCCAAGAAAATATTGAACAAGATCCAGTCTGCATCAAGATAAGCCTTCATCCAGAGTCCACAGTATACCAAGCCTGAGATGAAGGTTTTGCTAGGAGATCCGTCATTATCAAGGACAAAGAAGAAGAAGAAAAGCATCACTACAAAGGTTGATAGCACGGGTTGTCTCGGATTCGGGGAAGAAAATCCTTAAACCCCTGACTTTGTATGATTATCTTTTTGTCCCTTGGGGTCCTATGAATATAATGATTGTGATTTTGGCTACGTTTTAACTATTTCTAGTGATAACGTAACTGATTATGACCAATCTAACTTGGATCTCGATCCCCAAAATGATCCTCAAATCGTAATTGAGCCCGATGAACTCGTTGTTAAGTCCAAAGAAGACATCATTGACACCGCTTATGACAGCACCGGGAGCGAGGAGCCAATTCTCGAGCACCACGGTACACCTCTTACCATCAACCTAGATCTTTCTAACAAAGAGGAGACACCGAAAGATCCAACAATGGTATCTCAAGAAGAAGAAAACCCATAAGTTAACTTAAGGAGTGGAAATGTGTTACAACCAAGAATAGCTCCAACAGATAAAGGAAAGCAGATAATGACCCAAGAAGAGATACCTCCACCTCCACCGGTGGAAGAACCACATAATCAAGATAAAATTAGAGGATCATACAAAGTAGATTACAACGTGCTAGATCATCTTAGGAAGTTGTCGGCTCGATTCAGCATCTACGATGCTCAGATCCTGAC
>NW_018235708.1:25155-34847 GCF_001263595.1 Phalaenopsis equestris
TAGGCCAACCATCAACGTTGGTGATGAAGACAGTTTTGAAGACAAGATAATGATGACAAGATAAAAAAAATCTCAATACGAGATATCCCTAGAAGATATAGAGAAAAATGAATATGAAACATTGTATGATCGGATAAACCACTATGTGAATGTTATGACCCTTAATCTGATTCTCCCTCAAAAGGTCGAGAGTTTAAAGGTCATGGAAGTCCGTAGTGTTGGTACAAAGCCGATCAATTTTACTGTGCTTCTACCTCTACTGAGCTTGAAAAACATGTAAATTTGGATGATGATCCTAATGAATTAATGGAATTGTCTTTTGATTACTTCTCGCCTTGTGTTCAAAAGTTAATTCAACAGGGACACTTACCAAAACAAATGCCAAATAAATTTCAACTTTTTGAAAAATTATGGAATGGTAAAAGTTGAACTCTAAATTCAAAAGAGGGTCTCGGATTTGGTACACTCGGACCAGTCGATGATTCTGAATATTGCATGGTTGTTACTGGTGAGTCAGAGGAGGATTGCCTTGATATAGAGGATGACTCTACTGATCAACTAATAGAAGATGCTCCCCAGAATTTGAGGAGGAAATTAAATCTACCATTGATGAATTGAAAGAGATTAACCTCGGGACTGAAGAACAACCCCGGCCTACATTTATAAGTTCTCTACTCAATGACGAAGAATCTTCAGAATTGATCAAACTGTTAACAGAATTCAAAGACGGCTTCGAATGGAGCTATGAGGAAATGTCAGGACTGTCAGCAGAGGCTGCAGTTCATAAACTCGGGGTGGACAAGAATATAACCCCAGTAAAACAAGCTCCCAAGAGAATGTTCCTCAAAATAGAACGACAAGTCATCGTCCAGATGAAAAAAATTATAGACGCCAACTTTGTAAAAGAAGAACAATACACCACGTGGTTAGCTAACATTGTACCTGTTAAGAAGAAAAATGGACAGATCCGTGTTTGTGTAGACTTCAGGGATTTGAACAAAGCATGTCCAAAGGACAAGTTTCCGCTACCAATACTAGAAATGATGGTGGATATAGCTTCAACCCAAAATTTTCTCCTTCATGGATAGATCATTGGGATACAACCAAATCATGATGGCTCCCAAGGATGCAGCACTTACAGCCTTCAGAACACCGATTGGAATTTTCTGCTACACAGTGATGTCGTTCGGCCTAAAGAACGCCGGAGCAACACATCAGTGTGTAATGATGAAGATTTTTGACGACATCATCCATAACTAAGTAGAATGCTACGTGGATGATTTGGTAATCAAAAGTAAATAAAAAATAGACTATTTGTATGATTTGAGGATCATGTTCATACGGTTACGACGATATGACCTTAAAATGAATCCCTTAAAGTGCGCCTTCAGCGTTACTTCCAGGAAATTTCTATGATTTGTTGTCCGTCATCAGGGAATCAAGATTGAACCAGATAAGATGAAAGCTATCTTGGAAATGCCTCCTCCCAATACCTTGAAACAACTACGTTCCTTCAAAGGGAAGTTGACATATCTAGGACACTTTATTTCTAATCTCTTAGGTAAGTGTCAGCCCTTCTCGACATTAATTAAAAAAGAGATATGTCAGCGGGCCTTAGAGGTCATTAAGCAATACTTAATGACACCTCTTGTTTTGGCAGCCCCTATTCCCAGGAAACCATTGATACTTCATACCGCGACCTTAAATGACTCTCTTGGAGCCCTCTTATCCCAAGTCAATGATGAGGATAAAGAAAATGCACTCTACTACTTGAGTCGTCGCCTAATACCAACGGAGTTAAGGTATCTGCCTATTGAGAAACATTTTCTGGCATTAATTTTTGTCGCTCAAAAGCATAGACATTATATGCTTTCTCATAAGATTACCCTAATCTAGAAAGTTAATCCATTGCAATATCTGATGACCCGACCAACAATTTCCGGACGACTAGCAAGATTGTCAATGATCATATTGCAATTTGATATAATTTTTGTTCCTCTCCGTGTTATCAAGGGACAGATACTGACAGACTTTCTCGTTGCACACCCACTGCCAACTGGGTCCTCTCTCAACAATGAGTTACCAGACGAGCAAATAATACAAATGGAATTTTCCAGTGTGCAACGCTAGGAAATGTACTTCGATGGCACTTCATCAGCCAAAAAAGACAAATGATCAGTCACAATTATACCAGGAAAAGTAGGGATCGGTTTGATCTTTATTACACCAGATAAGGGTATGTTGAGGTTCTCATACCACCTGACAGATCCGTGCAACAACAATGAAGCAGAGTATGAAGCTTTAATCATCGGGTTGGAAGTGGCAATCTCAAAGGATATAACGAATATTGTCATTTATAGTGACTCTCAACTCGTCATCCAGGAAGTCACCGGACAATACAGAATTTTGAAATCAAGATTAGCAGAATACCATCAGTACACAATGAAGCTCCTGGAGAGCTCCTAGAATAGTTTCCGGATGTGACTTTCTACAAGATTCCTAGGGGAGATAATGCCCATGCCAACGCTCTAGCAAAACTCGCTAAGGAAATGGCATGTCCCCTGGAGGATTCAATTGAAATCACAGTGCAAGGAAGACGAGTCTTGTCTCAGATCAACCTCAAAACTCTACAGAAGCTTGAAAAAGAAGAGCAATAAATACAATTGCAAACATCAACGAAGATTGGCGCAAGCCATTAATAGAATATTTTCATACTGGAAAGCTGCCTGAAGACAAGTTTGAACTACATCATATCACAAGAACGGCCATGTCTTACGCCCAGGTGGGAAACATTCTCTACAAAAGATCATTCAACCAGATGTGGCTACGGTGTTTGAGTAGAGCTGAAGCACAAAATATTGTCAAAGAGGTACATGCCGAACTGTGTGACGCTCATCAGTCAGGGCCGAAAATGAAAATGAAGATCAAAAGACTCGGATATTATTGGCCAGCAATGATCCCTGACTGCATGGACACAGCCAGAAAATATCACCACTGCCAAGTGCATGGGGTGGTCTTTCACCAGCCTCCGAATGTGCTACACCCAACTGTTGTCTCGTGGCCATTTGAGTGTTGGGGCACAGACATAATAAGTCCGATAGACCGTCCATCTTTCAAAGGACACAGGTTTATACTTGCTGCTACAGACTACTTCTCCAAATGGGCAGAGACAATATCATTGTGTGAGGTTATGGCACAGCATGTCCTTCAATTTTTCAAAAGCACACTTTTCTACTATTTCTATTTCAGAGTACCGGAAAGAATACAACTTTCAGAGTACAAAAATCAATAATGTTGTCAAAAGACATGGGATAGATTGGAGATACTCTACGATTTACTATCCTAGAGCAAATTTTCTGGTTGAAGCCTTCAACAAAACATTGGTACAGATTTTAAAGAAAACACTGGATGAAAATAAAAGGGATTGGCACAACAAACTATTACAAGCCTTGTGGGCCTACCTGACTACTTACAGAACTCTCACTCACTGTACACCCTATATGCTTGTGTACAGATCTGAGGTCGTGCTACCACTTGAAGTCCAGACAACGTCTCTTAGAGTTGCTATTGCCAACCAACTCACAACAAGAGAAAGTGCAAAACTAAAAATTGAAGAACTGGAAAAACTGGAAAGTCTTGAGGGAAAATGACTAGAAGCAAAACAATATTTGGAGCTTTACTAGGCGAAGATGGTACAAGCCCATGACAAATTGGTCCGCCCAAGGACATTCAAAATTGGTGACCTCGTACTTGTGCTCAAAATGCCTATTCTTACACGCCACAAAATAGGTGGAAAATTTGAGCCAACTTGGGAGGGACCATTTATCGTTGAAAGGGTTTACACAGGAGGAGCCTACTAGTTAGTAGACTATCGAGGTACCCAAGTTACCAATAAATGGACGATATCTGAAAACCTATTACGCAACCTAATATCGATTGCCTTTGCTTGCTTTGAAACTTTGAAACTTTGATTGTTTTGGGGTTATCTATGTGGCCAAATGTCTATGACTGGGTCCAAATTTTGTAATTAACCTTAATATATTGAAAATTTTGAAAAATTTTCTCTTCAAATTTTCTCCTTTCCACTTTTGAGTATAATGTTCCATAAAATTAGAAAAAATTCATACATAAAAAAATATATCATTTCACTAAAATAAACTAAAATTTACTTCAATAAATACTTTTTTTTGTTCTTGTTCATGCCAAGTTTCGGCACATTGACATTATTCCTCTCGTCTGTAGAAAAATGTCAGGACAGAGGCTGATCTTAGCTTTCAAGGATGGTTGGAGCCTCGCACTGAATGAGGAAATGGCACAGCAGGGCGGTCCCATAGACTTCAACATGGACTTTAACCAAGTCAACATGGACTACGAAGGTCCTCTGATAAATGTAGTCAGCTGTCGAGAAAAGGAGGGATTGCCTTCACTACTGAGGGTGGCCACCAAAGACAATACATCACATAAAGGAAAGAACGTGATGATAGAGCAGGACCCAAGGGAGGGTCTGCCATCCATGATAGCTACACCAGCCGGAGGCCTAGTAGCCATAAAAAATGAACGACTGCCAGACGCTTTGCTTTGCAGGACTCAGTGCAGAAATGCCAGCCACAGAAAACATAGGACTTTTTTATGGGAAGAATGAAGACATCAGAAGGAAGCAAAACTCACCCCTATTCCTTAGGGGAATGTCTATGATCCAGACATGAAAGAGACTTCTTCTAGCCTACCCACCACAGATGAAGAAACAGGGTTTGTCACAAAGCCAGAGACACTTTCAATTTCAGATGCCTTATGCACAGGTTGCCCGACGTAAAACTCTGAGATACCTGCAGGGACATCAGCCAAAGGGGCATTTATAGAGTTCCTGGATTGCAATGTTCTACATTTACGACACCTAGGTACATTGAAAGAGACTGATGGATCTCAGACTCCAGATTTTCTGATGGATGAGCCATATGTCCCACTAAGGACAGATCAGTATAAACCATGGGGCCACATCCCTCTAGATGTCGAATCTCATGTTCCAGATCAGTCAGCGCCAGTTTGGGTTCCTGCCAATGTTTAGATGGAGAAGCGCCCACGACAGCTACCGACTCCTAGTACGATGGAGTATTACAAAATAAGCAAGTTGAATAAAAGAGAATTTAAATTCTATGAGGAAGTCCAAGGAAGATTCGTCAACATATTGGAAAGTCTGGAGCTTTATACCAGGGTCTTCTCCGAGAGTGACGAAAGAAGCATTCTTGACTGCATCATTGACTTGAGGGATAGAGGTCGAGGGCCTTCTCATGGAAAGAACATACTTTGATCCAAAGAAATGAATGAGAGGAAATGGAAGAATCACCATTCAGTGCAGCTGCTATTATAATTTTACAAACGATAGACAAGGAAATCTGTCGGGGATCCTCAGACATGACCAGGTATCCACTACCTCCTATAATAAAGTAGATGATCAAGAGGATCATTAAATGGAACATACTGCCAACTACTTGCATCCTCAATATTTGCATCATCAACATCTATAACGAGGGTGATTGTATCCCTCCCCATATAAACCACCACAATTTTGTCAGGCCTTTCTGCACGGTCTCATTCATAAGCAAAAATATTATATTGTTTGGGAAAGAGATTGATATTGTCGGCCCTGGTGAGTTGAGAGGAGCCGTAGAAATTCCCTTGCCAGTTGGTTCAGTTTTAGTTTTGAAAGGAGACATGGCAGATATCGCCAAGCACTGCATTCCAAGGATGTGACACCGTAGGGTGTTCGTAACCTTCCGTAGGATGGACGATAGCAAAGCATCATATGGATTTCAGCCACACCCAAAACTAGAAGAAATGTTACCGTACGAGCTATGAGAGGGTTGTACCTCTGAGTACGTGCGAAGGGAACTCTTTTCCTGGAGCATTGCTTAGAAGGTCTGCTCGATCTGGAGCTCGTCATACCTGATACAGATGTTCAGAGGGTTCACTTTTTTTTTACAGCAATATGATATGTATCACACATACTCAGCCTACAAAGTATACATGGCATGAGATGTTTTGAATGTACTTTAATATGAACTATATGTTCTACCTTTTTGAGGTGTCAGCCTATGTTTGATCTGTGATATTTTGATTGGAGCAGATTAATGGAAATTTCTCTAAAAAATGTGCCTTTTTGTCAGTTGCCTTTTTGTGCGATGGACGGAAGCCATGAACCACGGTTGGTTCAGAATTGCAATGAACAAAGAAAAAAACAACAAATCTTTAACAAAAATAAAATTGAAACAAAAATAATCACAAATGAATAAATAATAAAACAAATTTCTTTTTAAAATCAACTAATTAAAATTAAAATTTTAAAGACATGTTTTGAAAAATTAAATGTGATAAAGACAACAAGAAAATAAAATGAGTTTGTTGAGTGGATTCTCTCAGTTTCGGAGTTTCTTACTCTTTGTGCGTGCAACACAACCATCTTTATCTACATTAACTCTCTTCACATCCCTGCAAAATTTTGCATTCTGCACAAAGCCTCCCAACTCTACAAACCTTATTCAACAAAATCAACATTTTCACATAACACATTTCTGTAAATCCAACACAATAAACTCTTTTTGAGAATTGTCCTTATATTTCAATTCTCATGTATTCAAATCAGTCCTATGTTTTTGATTCACTATATTTGAGGCCGGTACCTAACTTCTGACTCACTTTTCAAGGATGATACCTAAATTTCAATTCTCATTTTCGAATTAATACCTAAAAATTCCGAGTTCTTCACATATTTTCATATTCTATTCACATATTCACCACAAATTTACATGTTTGAATCTGGATATTTTCTACATAAGCAGATACTTTCCTTGTCACCTCTTAGGTTGGAAGTGAGTCCCTGTGCTTTCCTTCCTAACATGATCGATATATTTTCCCGCTACCTCTTAGGTTGGATGTGAGTCCCAGAGCTTTCCTCCTCAATGTAGCAGATATTTTCTTCGTCACCTCTTAGGTTGGATGTGAGTCCCAGAGCTTTCCTCCTCAATGTAGCAGATATTTTCTTCGTCACCTCTTAGGTTGGATGTGAGTCCCAGAGCTTTCCTCCTCAATGTAGCAGATATTTTCTTGCTCGGGTTGGATGTGAGTCCCAGTGCTTTCCTTCTTAATGTGATCGAGATATTTTCTTGCTACCTCTTAAGTTGGATGTGAGTCCCAGAGCTTCCTCCTCAATGTTGTATTCAAATCAGTCCTATGTTTTTGATTCACTATATTTGAGGCCGGTACCTAACTTCTGACTCACTTTTCAAGGATGATACCTAAATTTCAATTCTCATTTTCGAATTAATACCTAAAAATTCCGAGTTCTTCACATATTTTCATATTCTATTCACATATTCACCACAAATTTACATGTTTGAATCTGGATATTTTCTACATAAGCAGATACTTTCCTTGTCACCTCTTAGGTTGGAAGTGAGTCCCTGTGCTTTCCTTCCTAACATGATCGATATATTTTCCCGCTACCTCTTAGGTTGGATGTGAGTCCCAGAGCTTTCCTCCTCAATGTAGCAGATATTTCCCCGTCACCGCTTAGGTTGGATGTGAGTCCCCGTGTTTTCCTTCCTAATGTGACAAAGATATTTTCCCGCTACCGCTTGAGTTGGATGTGAGTCCCAGAGCTTTCCTCCTCAATGTAACAGATATTTTCGTCATCACCTCTTAGATTTGATGTGAGTCCCAGTGCTTTCCTTCCTAACGTGATCAAGATATTTTCTCGCTACCTCTTAGATTGGATGCGAGTCCTTGAGCTTTCCTCCTCAATGTAGCAGATATTTTCCGCATCACCTCTTAGGTTAGATGTGAGTCCCAGTGCTTTCCTTCCTAATGTGGTCGATATATTTTCCCGCTACCTCTTAGGTTGGATGTTAGTCCCAGAGCTTTCCTCCTCAATGTAGCAGATATTTTCATATTTTCCCGCTACCCCTTAGGTTGAATGTGAGTCTCAGTTTTCATTCCTAACATGATCGAGATATTTTCCCGCTACCTCTTAGGTTGGATGTGAGTTCCAGAGCTTTCCTCATCAATGTAGCAGATATTTTCCTCGTCACATCTTAGGTTGGATGTGAGTCCCAGTGCTTTCCTTCATAACATGATTGATATATTTTTCCTCTACCTCTTAGGATGAATGTGAGTCCCAGAGCTTTCCTCCTCAATATAGCAGATATTTTCTTTGTCATCGCTTGAGTTGGATGTAAGTCCCAGTTCTTTCATTCTTAATGTGATCAATATATTTTCCCGCTACCACTTGGGTGGGATGTGAGTCCCAAAGCTTTCCTCCTCAATGTAGCAAATATTTTCTTCGTCACGTCTTAAGTTGGATGTGAGTCCCGGTGCTTTCCTTCCTAACGTGATCTATATAGTTTCCCCGCTACCTCTTAAGTTGGATGTGAGTCTCAGAGCTTTCCTCCTCATTGTAGCAGATATTTTCATCGTCACCTTTTAGGTTGGATGTGAGTCCCAGTGCTTTCCTTCCTGACGTGATCGATATATTTTTTCTCTACCTCTTAGGTTGGATGTGAGTCTCGGAGCATTCCTCCGCAATGTAGCAATATTTTCTTCATCATCTCTTGGGTTAGATGTAAGTCACAGTGCTTTCCTTCCCAACGTAACATATATATTCTCCATGTCACATGTCAGTTCAAATATAACTCCCCAGTGGTAACTGAAACTGGTACGGTTCTTTCTTTTTGGCGTAATATCCTTAATGGTTGTGATCTTCTACACTATTGTTACTCTTTTAAGTTCGATGTGAGCCTCTGTGCTTTCCATCTTGAATTGGTCCTCCCACACAATCCTATTCTCATCTTTTGAAATCATTTTTAAGATCACCTTAAACGGATTATGGCATCTGATTTCTATTTTATGATTGATACCCAAATTTCAATTCCCACCTCGGGGTCAGCACTTACATACTAATTCCCATCCTTTATAAATACCTGAAATTTCATAACTCAAAATTCACTCTCCGATCCCCAGCGAGAGTCCCTATTCCTTGATTTCAATCAGACGATCACCAGCTAATTCCCCAGCAGAAATAAATCGCACACACAGCTCTTCACATACTTCCAGGTATGTTGATATAAGAATTTATATTAGCTTTGTTGACCTTGTCGGTCAATGCCAATACGTGCGGTGTGCTTGCCCAGCACACCACACCTATTGGGAGTCAATTTGTTGACCTCACTTTTGGTTGAGGTTTAGTTTTTTCTCTTTAGTAGCCTAATGTCTAGCCATAGGACTTTCCCATTGACTATTCTTAGAAAACTAGAAAAGGAACCCTCACCATTAGAAATTCTACACTCCTTTTTACTCAACTTGAAGTTCCACATATTGTTAGTAGGTGGGGTCACTATGGGGGAAACTCAAGATGAGTCACCCTTAGGACTACTGGACCTTAAGGCTGACCCTGGGTGTTGGTCTAGAGATTAAGCTACATATTTGCACTCACAATCACTCACAACCCTAAACTTAAACTTCTAGGCTTTGGCCCCTTGATACTTTTTGGAGACTCTATTTGGGAGACTCATGTAGGTGATCCCCTAAACCCACTAGCCCTAGGCTAGGGTTTAGCAATGACCAGTACATAGGGAACTCAAAATGTGGTTTCCATTTGTCCATGGCTTATTGATGGTGGTTGGTCCTGCAACTCTACCCAG